>NC_057802.1:253152016-253402848 GCF_018294505.1 Triticum aestivum | reverse complement strand
GCGGGGTCGGCTCCGGCGTCGGCGGGTGCGGGTCGGGGCGGGAACGGGGTGAGGGAGAGGGGCGGCGGCGGGCGGTACTTATAGGAGGGGAAGGGGTGCCGTGGGGGAGGGGGCAAGGCGGCGGCGACGTGTCCTGGAGGGACACGGGCGGCGGCGGGAGTGCGTCTCCAGGTCGAGGACGACTCGGGGTGGGCTGCTGGGCCGCGCGGCTGGGCTTCGGCCCAGTCGGCGCTCGGGCGATTTTTTTTAAATAATTCCGCCGAACTAAAACAAATCCTAGAAAAATAAATAAAAATCTAAAATGCCAAAATAAATTTTCACCATCTAATTAAAATAATTAGAACGAGATGAACATTTTCTTGGCCCAAAATGTAGTTTTTAAAACATGCAATTTTTCTAATGCAAATAAAATTGCAAATAAAATCCGAATAAAATCAAATATTTGATTTTATTATTTTTCCTCCAATATTTCAATTATTTTGGAGAAGTCATATTTTCTCCTCTCATTTATTTTAATATGATATATTTTTCGAAGAGAAAAATAATTAAAACCAAAAATCCTCGTTTTATTATTTGATAAAAATCAAATATGAAAACCGGGAAAAATCCCCAACTCTCTCCGAGGGTCCTTGAGTTGCTTAGGTTTTTCAAGGATTTGCCAAAATGCAATAAAATATGCTATGCAATGATGATCTAATATATAACATCCCAAATTGAAAATTTGGGATGTTACAACCCTACCCCCTTAAGATGAATCTCGCCCTCGAGATTCGGGTTGGCTAGAAAATAGGTGAGAGAGGTTCTTCCGTAGATCTTCCTCTCGCTCCCAGGTGGCTTCATCTTCAGTGTGGTGACTCCACTGAACTTTGCAGAACTTGATAACCTTGCTGCGGGTGACTCGGCTGGCATACTCGAGAATCTTAACTGGTTCCTCCTCATAGGTCAAATCACTTTCCAACTGAATCGCTTCCAGTGGAACTGTATCTCTCAGTGGTATCTCAGCCATCTCTGCGTGGCACTTCTTCAACTGGGAAACGTGAAATACATCATGAACTCCTGACAATCCTTCGGGCAATTCCAGCTTGTAAGCAACTTCTCCCATACGCTCCAAAACTTTGTATGGTCCGACAAAACGTGGCGCTAACTTTCCTTTAACTCCAAAGCACTTCACTCCTCGAAGTGGTGATACACGAAGATAAACTCTGTCTCCGACTTCGTGAACTGTCTCCTTGCGTTTAGAATCCGCATAACTCTTCTGCCTGGACTGGGCTACCTTGATCCTATCGCGAATCAATTTCACCTTCTGTTCCGATTCCTTAATCAAGTCTGGTCCAAACAACTGGCGGTCTCCAACTTCGTCCCATAACAATGGTGTTCTACACCTCCTTCCGTATAAAGCTTTGAAAGGGGCCATCTTCAAACTGGTTTGATAACTGTTGTTGTAAGAAAACTCTGCATACGGCAGGTTGTCGTCCCAACTAGATCCATAATCTAGCGCACAAGCTCTCAACATGTCTTCCAAAATCTGATTGACTCTCTCGGTCTGTCCGTCTGTCTGTGGATGAAAGGCTGTACTGAACTCTAGCCTGGTACCCAAAGTTTCATGTAACTGATTCCAAAACTTCGAGGTAAACTGGGTTCCTCTATCTGATACAATGGTCCTCGAAACTCCATGCAAACATACGATTCTGGTCATGTATATCTTTGCCAATTTAGCACTGGTGTAAGTGGTCTTCACTGGGATGAAATGAGCTACTTTCGTCAAACGATCGACTACAACCCATATCGAGTCATAGCCTGAACGAGTCCTGGGCACTCCCGTGATAAAATCCATGCCTAGTTTATCCCACTTCCATTCGGGTATCGACAATGGCTGTAGCAATCCTGCTGGCTTCTGATGCTCTGCCTTTACTCTCTGACATACATCACAAACTGCTACATACTCCGCAATATCCTTCTTCATTCCGGTCCACCGGAAAGTATCCTTTAAATCCAAATACATCTTGGTATTTCCTGGGTGAATCGAATACGGTGAATCATGGGCCTCTTGCAAGATCAACTTCCTGATCTCCGGATCATTGGGCACATAAACGCGGTCCTCAAACCATAAGGTATCGTGCTCATCCTCATGAAATCCCTTGGCTTTTCCTTTACTCATCATTTTCTTTATTTCTGCAATCTCCTTGTCTGTCTTCTGAGCTTCCCTGATCTTTTCCATCAAGGTAGACTGAATCTCCAACGTTGCTAAATAGCCTCTTGGAACTATCTCCAAACATAGCTCGCGAAGATCCTTGGCTAATAATTTCGGTAACTCTCCGGTCACGAGTGTGTTGAAATGGCTCTTGCGGCTCAACGCATCTGCTACTACGTTAGCCTTCCCGGGGTGGTAATGCAATCTCATATCATAATCCTTAATGAGTTCCAACCATCTCCTTTGCCTGAGATTCAACTCCTTCTGCGTGAAAATGTACTTCAAACTCTTGTGATCCGTGTACACCTCACAGTGGTTTCCGATGAGAAAATGTCTCCATGTCTTCAACGCATGCACTACGGCTGCTAACTCCAGATCATGCGTGGCATAATTCTTCTCATGGGGTTTAAGTTGCCGTGAAGCATATGAAACAACTCTTCCTTCCTGCATAAGCACTGCTCCAAGTCCTCGACGAGAAGCGTCGCAATAAACTTCATAATCCTTGCGTTGGTCTGGCAGAATCAACACTGGTGATGTAACCAAACATTTCTTCAACTCCTGAAAACTAGCTTCACAATCCTCAGTCCAATTGAACTTGGTGTCCTTCTTTAACAGCTCTGTCATGGGCTTAGCAATCTTCGAGAAATTCTCAATGAACCTCCGGTAGTATCCTGCAAGTCCAAGAAAACTCCGGATCTCTCCAACTGACGTGGGTGATTCCCAGCTTGTTACTGTGTCAACTTTGGCGGGGTCTACTGCTATTCCTTCTCCGGATATAACATGTCCGAGGAATCCAACTTCCTTCAGCCAAAACTCACATTTGCTGAACTTGGCGTATAATTGATGTTCTCTGAGCTTCTCAAGTACCAAACGCAAATGCTCCTTATGCTCCTCTTCGTTCTTTGAGTAGACCAAAATATCATCAATGAACACTACGACGAACTTATCCAAAAACTCCATAAACACTTTGTTCATCAGGTTCATGAAATAGGCAGGTGCGTTAGTCAGACCAAATGACATAACGGTATACTCATACAGCCCATACCTGGTGGTAAAAGCCGTCTTAGGTATATCCTGCTCTCGAATCTTCAACTGATGGTATCCTGATCGTAGATCGATCTTGGAAAATACCTTAGCTCCTTGTAATCGGTCAAACAAATCATTGATCATCGGCAGTGGGTACTTATTTTTGATGGTCACTTCATTCAATCCTCGATAATCAACAACCATCCTCAACGATCCATCTTTCTTCTCCACTAGAAGTATGGGTGATCCCCAAGGTGAAGAACTTGGGCGAATATAGCCTTTATCCAGTAACTCCTTAATCTGCTTCTTAATTTCTTCCAAATCCTTAACGGGAATCCTGTACGGTCTCTTAGATATCGGTCCTGTGCCTGGCAAAAGTTCGATCAAAACCTCAATGTCTCTATCCGGTGGCATGCCTGGCAACTCTTCTGGAGATACATCGGGGTAATCCTTCATCACTGGTACTTCCTCATGTACAACTCCTGATAAGGAATTCACTTGAGTCCTCTTTGGCACATGCCGGGATACATACTTAATCCTTCTTCCTTCTGGGGTGGTAAGCGAAATCGTCTTACTGGCGCAATCGATGTTTCCTCCGTACATCGATAGCCAATCCATACCCAAAATTACATCCAAACCTTGCGACTCCAAGATTATCAAGTCTGAGGGGAAAACATGCCTACCTATGGCCAATGGTATCTGAAAATATCCTTGGCTTGCCATATACTCTGCTCCTGGCGAGGTTACTAGCATAGGTGTTTTAAGAACCTTGGTGGGCAGTTTATACTTATCCACAAATCCCCTTGATATGTATGAATGCGATGCACCAGTATAAAAAAGAACGAGCGCAGTAAATGACTTAACCAAAAACTTACCTATTACTGCATCAGGCTGTGCTTCAACCTCCTCCACGTAAACGTGGTTCACTTGTCCTTTGTTAAAAGGGTTCGGCTTCTTCCCAAAGCTTCCATTGACATTTCCATTCTGGGATTCAGGACATTCATTGGCATAATGTCTAGTCTTCTGGCACTTAAAGCAAGTGACTTGGCTCAGGTCTCTCTTAGCTGGGGTTGAAGGGTTGGTACGGTTCTAGCCGTTGCTTCCTCCATTCCCATTACCATTCTTGGGGCCATTATGGTTGTGCGAACTACCTCCTCCATGGGTATGCTGAAACTGTCCTCCTGATTTCGGGGTAAAACGTGGCTTCTGCTGAGCTCCAGAATTGTACTTCCCTTGTCCATACTTCCTCTTACGGTTATCAATATGTTGTTGCTTCCCTTCAATCATGAGAGCTTTATCTACCAACTCCTGGTAGTTGTTGAAGGTTGCTACCATCAACTGCATACTCAGCTCATCATTCAGTCCTTCCAGAAACTTCTCCTGCTTGGCAGCATCTGTAGCAACGTCATCTGGAGCATAACGTGCTAACTTACTAAGTCCTCCACATACTGGCCTACGGTGCGTCCTCCTTGGCGTAGGTTGCGAAACTCACGCTTCTTCATGGCCATAGCTCCTGCTGAAACATGGGCAGTATGGAAAGCTTGCTGAAACTGGTCCCATGTGACAGTGTCAATAGGGTGTGTGGCTGTGTAATTCTCCCACCATGATGCTGCGGGTCCATCAAGCTGATGTGCAGCAAATCGCACTTTCTCCGCATCTGTGCATCCTGCAGTGGTCAACTCCCTTCCAACTTTGCGGAGCCAATCATCTGCAACAATCGGCTCGATGCTGCTGGAAAACACCGGCGGATTTAGCCTCAAGAAACGGGCTAAGTGATCAACAGGTGGTGGTGGATTGTTGTTGTTGTTGTTGTTGCCTTGGTTCTGTACAAATACTTGCATCCGGGCATTCTGCTGCTGAATCAACTGAGTGATCTCCGGTGGGAAAACAAATCCGGTGTCGCGTCTCGGAGGCATCTGATAGGTTTAGAAAAGATGAGAATTTAGAATAGAATGAGGTTAGAGGGAAAACACTACCCATATGCATATGAGACAAACACAAACAATATCACTCAATAAAACAAGGCATACAATCGATCTAACTATCATTACAAAGTGCTTGGACTATACTATATACATGGGGGAAATACTACTACTGATTATGGGGGTCTACTAGAAATTTTGATCGGTCGAAGACTCCATGATATCTGCTCCAGCTTCATCAACAAAGTCATCTTCACTGGGGTCTGAGTCGGTGTCGTCGATGATGATGTAGTTATCCGGGCAAGTAGAATCGTCATCTTCTCCTCCTGGTGCTGGGTCTCCCATGAATACTCTGATCTTCTTTATCAGGTCGTCGTTCTTTTCCAACAACGTGGCGATCTCCTCCTCATATCCATCGCGCGTAGACTTGAGTTCTTCCTCCAACTCCGTGATCTTGGTCCATGCCTTCTTCAATTCTATCATGTCTGTGCATATCTGGTTCTCCTGGCGACGAATGTGTTGGTTTTGCTCCTGGATGAAAGCTGCAATTGATCCATCCTTCTTGGTGCTGATCATCTCCCATTGCTCATCTCGGCGTCCGCAAATCTGATAAATAGTATCCTTAAGCTCCCTGTGGTAGACTTCTCCAATGCGTCCCATAGAGATGTGGGCTGCCATGCTCTTCCCTAAACTCCAGGTTGGTGCATCAAAGGAAAACTCTATAGGTTCAGTGACTGGCGTAAACGTCCTTCCTGGAACTTGAACTTGAATCTTCCAGCGCTCCTCTTCTGGTAGTGTGGCGTTGTAGGTTCCGGTGAAGCTTGGTATTCCGATGTTCAGGTACTTAGTGACTTGCTTCAAGTGTCGTCCAAAAGGTGTCTCTTCATCCGGTTGCATGAACTTGTTCCTTGCATCCGCCATTCCTAAAAGAGTAGAAAGTGGAGAGGAGTCAGAAATGAGAAGAGAGTAGTGTTTTAGGGTTTAAGCTTAGTGGTCGTGTCCTACAGTCAGCGTGTGCTCTGATACCACCTTTGTAGCGACCATTCCTCAAACAGTCTGTGCTGCTGTGCACCAGTGTCATCCCTGGATCAGTAATGCTGACACGCACAGTACAAATGGAGGATTTATAACAGAGTAGCAATCATACACTTATTACAACGAGTATCTCAAGAGAGAATAAGTATGATAAATATGGCTTAAGGCCATCTAAATACGATAACAGCGGCAGACTTGGAAGATAATTGAGTCCATCAACTCCAACGGCATCACTGAGTATAAGACCATGACCTAAGGCACCTTACTCGTCGTCTGAAAAGTCTGCAACATGAAACGTTGCAGCCCGAAATGGGTCAGCACATGGAATATGCTGGCAAAATAACACATAGAGAGTAATGAACAGAATGATGCTATCACTACATGCATATTTGGCTAGTAGAAGGCTCTATGGTTACTGTTTTGCAAAAAGCCAATTTTTCCCTACTGCAAAGGAATAAATTTTATTTAACTATCATGGTGGTTGTTAAACATTGAGAATGGTTGACAGCATTCTCAATCCCAATTAAGTATCATCATTAACCCAATAAAATTAATTAAAGTAACATGATGAGATTCACATGATAATCCAAGTACTAGATACTCAAGATGTCCATAACCGGGGACACGGCTAACCATGATTAGATTGTACACTCTGCAGAGGTTTGTGCACTTTTGTCAGGACCCCGATTCTAAGTCACACCGATCTAGCCTGTAACACCTCATATCACTTTGCGGCCTCACGCACGGTATTCCCACGGGTGTCGCCTTACCATGGCCCGGGACCGTTTGCGCCTTTTGGCTCACGTATATGATAGTGTCGCTAGCATCCATATGACAGAGAACCCGGGGCGACATGGCTAGTCATGAACCCAAAGTGGCACTAACTTACGGGGACAGGCATACATGAATCAACATCGAGCATGTCGGTCAGCAGCGTGTGAATCCGGGCTATAGCACTGGGCTAACAGGACTCCGGGAACCCGGGCTGTAGCAGGCTAGGCAGGACTCCGGATGTCACCGCGTGACATTTCCCCGAAGGGACAGACACAGGAGCGAAGTGAAACACATGCCGGCCAGTCAAGTGTTCCGGAGCAGTAGTGTTGGGCTAGCAGGACTCCGGTGAACCGGGCTGTAGCGGACTACTATGGCTCATGGAAGCACAAGACTACATTTCCCCATAAGAGAGGCTACCAAGGATAAACAACTAGGTTGTCGGATCCCACACATACCAAGCATTTCAATCATACACGCAATATGCTCGATATGTGTAAATACAACATGGCATCACAACATAACTCTACGACTCAAGTACTTATTCATTAGGCTCCGAAGAGCCAGATATTACAGACATGGGTCTCATGACCCAACATTCAGAGCATACAAGTCAAACACATGCGGAAGCTTAACATGTCTGAGTACAGACATCTACAAATGAAAAAGGCTGGGAAGCCTGACTATCTACCAGATCCTGCCGAGGGCACAAGATCATAGCTGAGGTATCAAGCTAAACGTCGAAGTCCACACGGAACTACTAGCGAGACTGACGTCTCTCTGCAAAACATAAAATAAGCAAACGTGAGTACAAATGTACCCAGCAAGACTTACATCAGAACTATCTACATATGCATCGGTATCAACCAAGGGGGTGGTGGAGTTTAACTGCAGCAAGCCAGCTTTGACTCGGTGGCTATCCTGAACTACGACTGCAAGTAACTCTTTTGAGGTGGCGCACACGAGTCCACATATTCACCATATCAATACACCACTATGGATCCGCTCCCGTATCCCTACGAGAACGCCATCCATAGCACTCACGCTTATCTTGCGCATTTTAGAGTATCCACTTTCACTTGTCTATGAACTGTACAGGCAACCCAGAACTCCTTTACCGCGGACACGGCTATTCGAATAGATCATATTAACCCTGCAGGGGTGTACTTCTTCACACACGCTCCCGCCACTTACCACCATGTACACGTCGTGTACCTCAGCAACCTTCAAGCGGAAGCCTGGCGAGGGAGTCGGCCACGACCTGACTAACCACACAAGTCTCTCGTCCAGGTTTATCGCCTATTCAGGTTCCATCCGCAAGGAGATCCGGCCGGGGTGTCGCTCACGGCCCCAAACGATGTGTGCAGGGTTCCCAAGCCCACCTCGACGGATGGATCTACGCTTGGTACACCGTGCCACGGTGCCTAGTCTGTCCCAAGCCCACCTGTACCGGGTGCCACTTGGTAGACTACTAACACTACCTACAAACACCAGAAACTAGTTGCAACTCCTGGACAGAGATCAGGTTGATTAATAAGTCGAGAGAGCTTGGAGCGCCCGGAGCCCAATGTGTGGTAGTAACTGTTCATGGATCACAAACACAGAACTCAGTTCCTGAGGACGGTTTCAATGAGACAACCCACCATGTACTCCTACATGGCCTCGCGCCGCTACCTTTACCAAATCGTGTTCACACACTTAGCTCTCACACAGTAGGACATGTTCACAACTTTCCAATTCATTCCCGATGAATCAGACCTGACACAACTCTAAGCAATAGCAGGCATGACAAACAGGCATGAATGAGTAGGCACATCAGGGCTCAAACAACTCCTACTCATGCTAGTGGGTTTCATCTATTTACTATGGCAATGACAGGTCATGCAGAGGAAAGGGGTTCAACTACCGCAGCATGTAACAGATGAATCGTTGTTGTCCTAATGCAATAAAAGAGAGCACGAGCGAGAGAGTGGGATTATATCGGAATGAACAAGGGGGTTTTGCTTGCCTGGCACTTCTGAAGATATTATAGTTCTTCATCGGTGTCATCGATCACAACGCCGGAACGTCGTCTACTAAGAGGGGGCGGTTACCGGCAAACAGAGAAGGATACAATCAATGCAATGCGACAATATGATGCATGGTCGTGACATGTCAAGAATGTTATGATTTACACTAATGCATCTAGCAACAGTTTAAATGAAGTCCATATGAACTAAGGGTTCATATGCAAACTCCATATTTAGCATTTAAAATGTCATTATCATGTTCCACCTATACAGCAGGTATAACTTAGTTTGACATGCATGAAAATGATACAGATGGATAGATTGCATTTTTCTGATCTTTTTTCATATATAATTTGTTTCATTTGGAGCTACGGTTGAATTATTATGAATTTTAGAAGTTTTAAACATTTTCTGGAATTTCCTGGATTATTTTAAATCCAGAAAATCAATTACTGCATCAGCATTGCGTCTGGGTGACGTCAGCAGGGTCAACAGGCCGGTCCAGGTCAAACCTGACAGCTGGGACCCACTTGTCAGTGAAACAACTAATTAACAGGGTTAAGTTAATACTAACTAAACTGTCAGTGGGGCCGAGGCCCACATGTCAGTGACTTAGTGTGTTAACTAAAATTTAATTAGCGCTAAGCTAAAATTAGCAGGGCTCTGGGACCACCAGTCATTGACCCATGGGAGTCAAACCCCAGGTCAAACGAGGTCAACTCGCCGGCGGTTTGACGCCGGCGACGACACACGCGGCGGAGGGCTTCAGAAAACGCCCACAGGGCTCGGTTTTGGACGCGGTTTGCGGTTACGGAAAGCTGGGAGTCTCGCGCATCCAACAGCGGCAACAGCTCGTGCCAAAGTGGACTATATCGACGGCGGCGGCAACTTCTGCGGCGGCCGGAGTTCGGGTTTGAGCGATGCAGGGCTGCGGTGCGCTAGGGAGGAGCTGAGGGGCTGTGAGGCTCTCTGGGAGTGCCCTGAGCACAAGTGCAAGCTCGACTGCGTGGTGCAGCGCCTGTGGCTACGGCGGCGACTTGGTCGGCGACGGCGGCTTCGGGCATGGCGGGGATCGATGGCTGCGGCATGAATTCGACAAGGGGAGCAGGAGGAGTGGTCAGGGGCTCACAGCGGAGACGATGGGATGGTCAGCGTGCTCGGGGAAGGCCTGGAGGCGACGAATCCGTCTGTGGCGCCCGGCGGCCGTGGTGATGAGGATGAGCTCGATCCCGGCGTTGTGGTTCTTCCAGGGATGTGGCCGTCGGCTTGGAGACGAAGAGTGATGCAGCGGAGCTTCTGAGGATGGTGGTTTGTCACGGGGGCAACGATGGGCGCGTGTGCGACTGCGGTGGCCGGCGGGGCTCTCTGTTCGGGCGAAGAACGAGGAGGGAGAGGGGAAAATGGCCAGGGGAGAAGGGGGGTCAGCACGGGCCTCGTCCACGTCTCTAGGGCGCGGGGTTGGAAGGAAGGAGGCGTCGACACAACGAAGCAGGAGGTGGCCGCTCGGGCGCGTGCGCTCGATGTCCTACCTCTGCCTACTCGCAGAGGTAGGGGACGACTGGCAGCGACCAGCTGGGCTGGGCCGGCCAGGTAAGTTGGGCCAGGTGAGTTCTTTCTGTTCTGTTCTGTTTGTTTTCCTTTTTCTGTTATTTGTTTTGATTTAGTTTTAAGCACTAAACCATTTTGCTTTCTTCTGATAATTTTGCAGGGACTAAAAGGATTATCCCAAAGCCCCTCACAATTTCTCAGAATTATTGGACACATATTCGATATATAGCAAATATAAATCCAATGCAAATAGTTATTGCATTAGCTTCAAATGCCCAAAATAAATATTTATGAGCTCCTAAAAATATTGGTTTGAATTTTAATTCTGGCCAATATTTTCATAGAGAAACATGAACATTTTCTTGGACCTATTTGAAGCAATTTTTATCTTGGTCTTTTTCAGAAATGATTTCTGAGGCTTTCACATGTCCCCATTTCAATTTTCTGCAAAAATTCAAACATGATGCACACATGAAGCTAGCCTAGTGCAATACGAGAAGCTAGGGATGTGACAACTCGACCCCACTAAACAAGAATCTCGTCCCGAGATTCAAGCTTAGGGTAAGAGGAAAAGGGGACACAAAAGCTAACACAATCTTCTCGATCCAATACCCTCATCGAAGATGTTGACTCATTGCTTCAAATTGATCTTGTCGTCTTTGCTTTCGGGATCTTCATCCAACATGATGACGACAGAAGAAACTCTATAGGAATCGATCTTCTTAAAGATCGAGTAACTCACGATCAAGTCATGGAATGAGATGTTGAACATCTCTCGAGCCAAGACACGGAATATACATCCAGAGGGAAGAAGTGAAACAGATAATGAAGATTCAAGTTGATAAGCACAATTCCACGCTGAATAAGACGGTGCATGGTTTCAAGATAACGAGGAGTTGTCTGCCATCATTCCATAACGGGGCACCTTAGGGAGGGTGGCTCATAGAAATAATCCCTTAAGTGGCAAAAAGAATTACTTTTGATTCAGAGATCATTGAAACTCTTCATACCAGTGTAAGGCAATTTACAAATGATCGTTTGAAAGAATTCAAAAGAATGGCACACTGAATTTGGAAAGGAAACTATGGTTATAGAACAACTCGGCAAATGGAAGGCACATTCCAGTAGATACCAAGGATATAACCTAGTGACTGAGCGTGCTTTCAAGAACTTGAGCATTTCCATATTCATCAAGGTTTTACCAACATCCGTGCCGAGGATCCTGGCAACACATCATACTACCATGATGAACGGTGATGGAGGATGCAGGTGCAAACGAGGACAACACTTTCTCGGATTATTCCTTAGCAATGCCAAAGAAGCAAATCTGGATGATCGACCGAGAGACATTTAGCACTCCGCTTCTAATGTTCTCCTTGATGTGCTAGCGTAATCCATTCATAGATATGGTTTGATATCTAGAACATCAAGTAAAGGTCGGACTTCGGAAGCACAAAAATCCATAAGGAACTCTTGGGAAATGTTCCAACCATCATGTCTGCCTAAGATTTAGATCTGGTTGGTGTCAGAATGTTCCAGACTCATCCAGTCTAGAGAGAAAAATGAAACTTTGCAACACAAATCGACGAGATGACGTTGCGAGATTCTCGGGAGATGAACTACGATAGTAAGCTCCAAAACATGAGTTGGTTCTGCTACTAACATGTGAACACGTTGTTGTCACGACCGGTTCTTCAATAAAATAATTATTGAGAGACCAATCCCTTTTACGGACCAGTAAGGAAGAATTCCTTCTCACTGGTAGACAATATCTTGGTCACAGAAGAAAAATACCAGGAGTACTGAATATAATACAAGGTTGAGCGGAGACTGCCCAACAATTTATTACATGCACGCCGATAAAAACAAGACGGCGGATAGGGTGGCATAACTACTAACTCACGATAATAACGGTGGTGGAAGTATCACCGCGAAGCGAGTGATATGACTCCTGAAGACTACAGCTCTTCGAGCGTCGGAGTGAGGCTCGAGGAGACTTATTGCGGGTGGTGGAAGCGTATATAATACAAGTGACCAATATCCGGGATCGCGCAGGACTGACTGGGACTCCTCTAGGCGTCGGACGCGCTATCAAACTCTTCATCCAAGAGATCGCCTTCGTCAACATATGGCCAAATCAACAAGCCAGGTGAGTACTATGAAAGTACTCGCAAGACAGTTCGGACATAAGATATAACAAATGTAAACATGAAGCATATGAACAAGTTAACCAGTGCGTTCAGACATAGAGATAATAAATACTGGGTGCCAAACGAGGGTCTGAATGACTCCTCGAGAGGAAACTGCAAGAATAGTAATACTGGTGCCAAACGAGGGTCTGAATGACTCCTCGAGAGGAAACTGCAAGAATAATAATACCACAGTCGGGCGTCGGGGCGACACCACATAAAGGGCTTATAACAGAAAATAAAGGCAGTGCGTGCCACAGCGGACGTCTGAGCGACATCACATAAAGGGCTTATATTGCAAGTAACATACAAAACATGCCACAGTCGGACGTCTGAGCGACATCACATAAAGGGCTTATATTGCAAGTAATATACAAAACATGCCACAGTCGGACGTCTGAGCGACATCACATAAAGGGCTTATATTGCAGCTTAATAATACAGTAGCTCGAGAACATAACTTATCACCAATATGAAACAAACATAAGGTTAGTCCATCCGCAGGAATAACAATTAAAATGGGTTTACCACTTAAGCTTGTTCACCGGGAATATATTTCCACGAGGATAGATATAGATGTACCGATTACTCTACTTGATCATGGATACGATGACTTGGAAGGATTTGACTATGCAGAGTTTGTACTTAACCACAGCCAACGGATTTCAGTAGTCACAGGGACTAGTTCCGTTCACGGTGTTTTGGAAGAAATGCGTCTAACCAGTACACACCCTTTCAATCTTCCGAAGCCAGGGATCACCCTCGGCAACGTTCAAGAAAAACCTTGAGACGGGGAGGCTACAACCTCGCGTAGCATGGGATCAAATTTCTATACGCGCGCTCTAAGGGGGTGCCCCCCCTCTCGGTCCCAACCGGAAACACCCATGCCCCCTGACCGGATGACTGGCTTTAATCCTGGGCCAAGGAACCATCATCCCGGCCCCTCTGTTTGGTATGTACACGGAAAGAGGTTACCAACTTACTAAACCGCATCTTGGCAAAGAAACACGTGGTAGCACGGAAGGGAAAAGAACGATAACGTGACTCCGTCCACGTTAATGTCGGAAATTGTCGGATGACGCAAGGCTGGTATGCTACAACAGTACCACCTTGCTGCCCTTCATGTCACCACATGATTAGGCCATCTCTCATCAGAGATCATCGCAACTTTGGAACATGCGGGTAGTTGCCTCACAAGCAACGAGGTACTCACTGACACTCATATGTCACGCACAAACTTTCATGCAAACATGTAAAACACCTATCATATCAAAGGTTCAAACATGCTTGCCTGGTTCGGAGAAGTCGGAGTCTAGCTCGGCGAAGTTCGCGGCTCCGTCACCTCTTCCGGAACCTACGGCATAACGAAAACGGGTACTAACGTGAAAACCAACGCGTGCACAGAAACTTCTCCAAAAATTTCCAAATAAATCCCATAAAAAACTAGACAAAATTTTAATACTGTCAGAAAAAGAATCACTCAAAAATCCCTTTTTATTAAAAAGTTATAAAGGTTTCTGTCCAGGGACTCATCTGTAATGAAATAGAAAAGTTCCAGGGTTTAAACTGAGAAAACAGAAAACGCTTCGGACAGAAATGCGCCAGCTCAAAAGGGAAAACGTATTTTGCCCGAAGGCGTCAACAGAAAACGGTTCGAGGGAGAATAGAACAGAGGCTGACATGGGGGGTCCACATGTCAGGTTTAAAAAGCTCGCCGGCGCCCGAAGACTGCAGTGGACGCCAGCGTCGAACCACGGAGAGTTAGGGGGGTCGGAGGGTACCAAGAGCTTCAGCGTGTCCTTCCGCGTCGGTGGGTGGTGGACTCGACCGTCGGAGAGCACCATGTCGACGGCGACACTTTCTCCGGCGGACGGCGGCTCGGGTGATGGTGGGGAACTCCGGTGGTGAGCTGCAAACCTCGAATTGAAGCGCGGGTCAGAAGAGTGGATGCATAGGGAAGCTACTGGCAAGAGATGGGAGGCAGAGGTGCACGCATGGGAGCGAATCGAGCTGGATCCCGTGGCGGGTCGCGGCGGCCGGAGTTGAGGAAGGAGACCTCCTCGGGGCTCTTCCAGTGGCTAGGCGTGCTCTAGGTGGAGTGCAGGGATGGTGTGGGTTCGAGTTGAAGCTCGGGGCCTCTATTTATAGGCGGATCGAGGGGGTGGCCGTGAACGGAGAATCTCCGGCGAGCAATTACGGCGATGTCGTGGATGAGCAGGTGGTTTAGGTGACCAGGCAGCATCAGTGAGGTGCACTGGTGCCGTTCCCCCGCAAATCTCGGTTGGTCTTGGCGTAATGGCGCCGGTCCACGGTGGGGTGGCCGCACGGGCACGACGGCGGCAGAGAGCGCGCTCCGCGCCCTGCGGTTCACGACGAGAGTGGCAGCGTGTTCTGGGGAGTGGAAGGCCACGCAGCGAGCTCCGGTGGCTTGGGCGGCGCTGGGTGGCGCCGTCTGCGCCGCGCCTCCCTCTGGCGGCCGCAAAGCCGCCGCTGGCGTCGGTCACGGGGCGGCGCACCTCTTCCTGCTCGTCGCCGACGTCCGCAAGGCTCCCGGCGCTCGTGCGGTGCAGGGACAAGGGGGAGGGGACGGGGAGCAAGGCGACATCGGGGCACTGTCGAGATCGACAACAAGTTCTGAAGAAAACGACAATAGCACTGCAATGTTCTCTGAACTTTTCTGAACCTGATTTTGACAATGCACTGCAGGTGTTCGACAGAATGATTTGGCAATGAGAAAAAATTTCCTGGGGCTGGGACTTGGTGAGGTGACCACTCAATGCACCCAGAGGCTGCCTGATTTTACTTGGAATTTTTGGAGAAAGATTTGAATGAATTTCACCAAATTTGACAAATCTGGTCCAAACTTGCAGCAAGTATAGTTTGAAAAATTTGAACTGAAGACCAGTGGATCTTCCTGCATCTTGGTTGAGGGTTCAAAGGACTAGGAAGGGGAATTGGTTTGGGGGCAAAAATCAAAGCAGAGATGGTAGCTCCTTTGTAAATCTCCAAGGGCTAGAATAGAAGGCAGAAATTTATTTGATAAGTTTTAAATGGAAAAATAATCATAGGGGGAGGTTCAACTTGCTGGATTTGATGCAAAACATGATCCAAAGATGAGGGGAGGGTTAGGAGAGATGATTTGCACTAAGGCCATGGCAAGAGAGAATTGTTGAAAGAGGTAAAGGATTATTCCAAAAGCCATAGTGCATTTTCAAAGAGATTTTCAAAAGTCATTTTCCCCAAATGAAAAGCATTTTGTCTTGAGTCCAAATAAGAAAACAAGAACCTCCAATACCAAAAACAAGTCTTGGGTGAATCCAAATAAAACTCTTGCCATAAAAAGATATTTTGAAAGGGAGAGTTCTTTTTAAAAATAAATAAATCACCTCCCTCAAGTCCAATAATTTTTTTGAAAAATCCAAATAAAATTTTGGGTGTCACAACACCTACCCCCTTAGGAAAAATCTCGTCCTCGAGATTTCTGCTGATCCTCAAATAGATATGGATACTCTGCCTGGAGAAAATCTTCCCTTTCCCATGTAGCTTCATCCTCGGTGTGGTTGCTCCACTGAACCCTGAAAAATTTTGTCGTTTTCTGACGGGTCCTCCTTTCAGACTCTTCCAATATCTTTACTGGCCTCTCTCTGTAGGTGAGGTCTGGTTGCATATCAATGCTCTCATGAGGTACATGCTTCTCCGGGTTACTCACACATTTTCTCAACTGTGAGACGTGGAATACGTCATGGACGTCTGACAGCTCCTTGGGCAAGTCTAGTTGGTAGGCTACCGTGCCTCTTCGTGCCTTTATACAAAATGGTCCAATAAATCTCGGGGCTAGCTTCCCCTTAATTTTGAACCGTTGCAGACCCCTCATAGGAGATACTCGGAGGTATACGGAATCACCGGGTTCAAAGCTGACCTCACGATGTTTTTGATCATAGTAGCTCTTTTGTCGGCTCTGTGCTGTCTTGAGTCGGTCCCTGATCTGCTTAACTTTCTCCTCGGCCTCTTTAAGCATGTCTGGACCGAAGATACGGCTGTCACCTGTTTCTGACCAATTCAGTGGGGTACGACACCTTCGTCCGTACAATGCTTCAAAGGGTGCCATTTGCAAGCTGGCTTGGTAACTGTTGTTGTAAGCAAATTCGACATACGGCAAACTCTCTTCCCAGCTGGATCCATAGGTGAGCACACAGGCTCTTAGCATATCCTCTAGGATTTGGTTTACACGTTCCGTTTGTCCATCAGTCTGAGGGTGGTACGCTGTACTGAAAGCTAGTTGCGTGCCCAGAGCTTGTTGTAGGTGATCCCAAAATTTGGAGACGAATTGTGTGCCTCGGTCGGATATTATAGTCTTTGGGACTCCATGCAAGCAAACTATACGGGAGAGATAAAGTTTTGCCAGTCTTTGTGTGGAGTATGTAGTCTTCACGGGAATGAAATGAGCAACCTTGGTTAGTCGGTCTGTGATGACCACATGGCGTCATTTCCACGTTGTGATCGGGGTAGTCCGACGATGAAATCCATTCCTATTTCATCCCATTTCCACTCCGGTATCCTGTTTGGCTGGAGTAGCCCTGCTGGCTTTTGATGCTCGGCCTTGATGCGCTGACATGAATCGCAACAAGCAATAAATGCGGCTATATCTCTTTTCATACCGTGCCACCAAAATCTTTCCTGAATGTCTTTGTACATTTTGGTTCCTCCAGGATGGATCGAGTATGGAGCGGTGTGGCCTTCGGTTAAGATTTGTTGCTTGAGTTCCTCAATGTTAGGTACGCAAAGTCTGTCTCCGTACCATAATGTTCCTTCACCGTCTATGACGAACTCTGAAGTCTTACCAAGGTCCATTTTCTTCTTTATACCTTCGATGCTGGGATGTCCATGTTGAGCCTTCTTAATTTGTTCCACTAGGGTGGGTTGCATCTCCAGTTTTGATACGGTGCCCTCAGAGACTAACATCATGTTGAGCCTAGCGAACTCTTGCTGAAACTCAGGCCTCAAGTTTTGCGGACCGTCATTGTCCGGGCTGGGGTTTCGACTAAGGGCATCGGCCACTACATTTGCTTTCCCTGGATGGTAGTGAATACCGACATCATAGTCCTTGACCAATTCCAACCAGCGTCGTTGGCGCAAATTTAGCTTTGGCTGTGTGAAAATATATTTGAGGCTCTTATGGTCCGTGTACATTTCACAGCGATTTCCCAACAGAAAGTGCCTCCACTCCTTGAGTGCTTGTATGACGGCTGCTAGCTCCAAGTCATGTGTTGGGTAATTTTCCTCATGTTTTCGCAGCTGCCTGGAGGCATACGCAACAACTTTGCCATCCTGCATTAGCACACACCCGAGACCTTTTCGGGATGCGTCACAATAAACTTCAAAACTCTTGTGTATGTCTGGCACAGTTAAAACTGGTGCGGTTGTTAGCTTCTTCTTGAGTTCTTGGAAGCTTTTCTCGCATGCTTCCGTCCATACAAATTTCTTGTCCTTCTTGATCAACTGTGTTATTGGTTTTGCCACAGTGGAGAATCCTTCAATAAATCTTCTGTAATATCCGGCCATTCCCAGGAAACTCCGCACATCTGTAACGTTGGCGGGTGGCTTCCAGTCAAGTATGGCTTTGACTTTTTCTGGGTCTACGGCCACGCCTTCTTGGTTCAATATGTGGCCTAGGAAACCAACTTGCCTTGCCAAAATTCGCACTTGCTAAATCTGGCGTACAACTGGTGTTTTCTTAATTCTCCCAAAACAATTCTGAGGTGCTCAGCATGCTCTTTTGGTGTCCTTGAGTAAACCAGAATATCGTCAATGAATACCACAACAAATTTGTCCATGAATTTCATAAACACTTTGTTCATGAGGTGGACGAAATATGCGGGGGCGTTCGTTAGTCCAAAAGGCATCACTGTAAACTCGTATAACCCATATCTGGAAGTGAATGCTGTCTTGGGGATATCTTCTGTCCGTACTTTCAATGGTGATATCCCGCTCTCAAATCAATCTTTGAGAACACCTTGGCTTGTGCGAGCTGGTCAAACAAATCATTTATCCGTGGCATCGGATATTTGTTTTTGATGGTGACCATATTGAGGGCTCGATAGTCTATACACAGTCTCAGCGTCCCATCCTTTTTCTTGGCGAACAACACAGGCGAACACCATGGTGAGGAGCTGGCTCGAATAAATCCTTTGTCCAATAATTCCTTTATCTGCTTCTTCAACTCCACCAATTCTGAGGGTGCCATTCTATAAGGTTTCTTATAGATGGGCGCGGTGCCAGGTGCTAGTTCAATGCTGAATTCTATCTCTCGGTCTGGTGGCATGCCTGGTAGTTCTTCAGGGAACACATCAGGAAACTCGCATACCACTGGAACTTTTCTCAGTTCTGCAATGTCCATTTTGTTCAGTTTTGGTTGCTGTGATCGTGGCCTTTCTTGAGCGGAAACCCTTATTGTCTTGCCGTGATGGTGACTGAGAATCACTGTCCGATTGAAACAGTCGATGAATCCTTTGTTGGTGGTCAACCAGTCCATCCCTAAAATGACATCCAGTCCTTTACTCTCCAACACGATGAGGTTTGCTTGGAATTGTAGTCCTTCGAACTCAATGACCACTCCTTGGCAGTAACCCTGAGCGATTTGCTTATTTCCGGGAGACTTGATGATCATAGATTTTTCCAAGGGAAGTATCGGAAAACCATGTTGTAAAACAAAACTCTTCGAAACGAACGAATGGGAAGCTCCAGAATCAAACAAAATCGTGGCAGGTACTGTGTTGACAGGGAAGGTACCGAGCACGATGTCTGGGGCATTATGCGCTTCTTCCCTGGTCACATGGTTCTGGTGACCCTTCTTGTGGTTGTTGTTGGGATTGAAATTGTTGCGCTTGGGGGCTGGATTGTTTCCACCATTGTTTGGCTTGGGTGCCGAGTTCCTTGGCTTTGGGCACTGTTTAGCATAGTGCCCTTCTTCACCACAAGCATAGCAGGTGACCCCTGGATGGTATGTGTACTCCTTGTCTCTGGCATGAAACTGTCTGACGGGCCTTGGATCAGCAGTCGTGGATCTCCTTGCTTCTGTCCTTGGAACCCCAGTCTTGCTTCGGTTGTTGCGAGCAAGAGTCGTCTTGTCCCTCTTTCGCTTACGGAGATCTTCCAGACTACGGCGCTCATTCTCCAAGGTAATGGCCTTGTCAACCAGAGTTTTAAAATCCGGGAAAGTGTGTACAACCAGTTGGCATTTTAGTGCTGGTGCCAGGCCGTCCAGGAATTTTTCCATCTTCTTGTTTTCTGTCATATGCTCGTCGTAGGCATAACGGGATAGCTGGGTAAACTGACCATTGTATTCTGTCACTGACATGCCTCTCTGTTTCAGGTCATCAAACTCTCTCTTCTTAATTTTTATGATGCTCCTGGGGATGTGTGCCCCACGGAAGCCTTCCTTGAACTCTTCCCAGGTGATGTTGTGTTCACTGGGATGCATGTGTAGGAAGTTTTCCCACCATGCTGCAGCTGCTCCAGTAAGGTAGTGTGGTGCATAAAGCACCTTCTCATGATCTGAACACTGAGCAATAATCAGTTTCCTTTCAATGTCACGAAGCCAATCATCGGCTTCCAGCGGCCTATCGGTGTGAGCAAAAGTTGAGGGGCGAGTCTTCTGTAACTCAGATAACTTGGAATGTGGTTGATAGGGCTCACGGTGGTTTCCCATATTGATGACATGATTCATCATCTCTTGGTGCTGTTGTTGGCTTTGTTCGAAGAGACGGCATACTTGAGATAGGGCTGCTTCGCTGTCTTGTTGACTGGACTGTCCCTGAGTGAAGTTGTTGCTAGTCTGTGTCCCATAAACCTCTCCTGGCTGATTGGGCATGGAGCGAGTCCACGGACGAGACATTTTTCCAGTCTGGGGTATTGTTTTGCAAAACCCATGAGAAAAACTGTGTAGCACAAGGAAAATCTTGCAAAGGCAACAATTCAAAAGACCTCAAGGTTTTCAAAGAAACATAAGCGATTTTGCACGGAGAAGAACTGCTTAGCATATATCTTACATGCGAAAAGCAAACACACGATACAGCACTCGGGATGCGCGTACACATTCCTGACATGTTATTTAGACTAGCGTACTCCTCCGGAAGGCAGCAAACACACCAATACAAACTAGCGTACAGAGGAAACACATCATACAAGCAGACATAACGCGCGGCTACTCGGTGCTCTCAGTCGGAGATGGTGAAGATTTCCTTCCCCTTGCCGATGGCAAGACTCAGCGGTCCAGGAGAATCAACCTCCACCTCCTCTCTAGCTGGCTCCTGGCGTGTAACGCTGCGCTGCGGTGATGGCGCGGGAGCGACAGGTGGTAGAGCGGGTGCGGCAGGCGGTGCAGCTCTGACTGGAGTAGGAGCGATGACTCGGTCGAACTCCTCAGTGGTAGGCAGACGGCGAGCAGTGGCTAAAACGGCCGGTGCATAAGAGGCTGAAGACGAGACGAATGTCAGAGGCGGTGCCGTGTGGAGAAGCTCCTTCCTGCTGGCAGGACCGCCCCGGACTAAGTCCATGCGGGCAGCCACAAGATCGTCCACGAGGTTGTCGAAAGACTCCTCCAGAGCCTTGAGATACTCCACAACCATCTCGATGGCTTCATCTCGCTCTCCCCGATGGCAGGCGAAAGCATAGTGACTGGTGTGTGGCACATGGCATGGGAGGTAGCGGTAGCGACGAGTCTTCATCGTAGGAAGGATGTCCCGAAGACGAGCTATCGCCTCACGGGCAGCCATCTGCATGGCATGCCTCTCCGTAGGCATGGCCCTTCCCACAAAACGGAAGTGGCGAGCTGCAGAGCGTCCTCCCTTGAATTGCACCACAGCTTGGTGCATAGACACGTCGTCACTGAGCTTGTGCTGGTAAAGTGTGAACTCCGGACGGGTCGCTGGCCCGATCGCGAGCTTGGTGATGGAGACGAGGAGCTTGACAAACCCCTCGGGCACGTTCGTGAACACTCGATTCTCACAGCTGCTGCCAGCCATCTACAAAAGTAGGCAAATATTCTGAGTAGTCATGTCATAAATTTATGATGACCAACAGAAAATAGCTACAATTGCAAAATGCTGAAAAAGCACAAAAGACGCTAATAACCGATTAGCGATCGCACCTAGTGGCTTCCTACAGTCAGCCTGGCTCTGATACCAAGCTTGTCACGACCGGTTCTTCAATAAAATAATTATTGAGAGACCAATCCCTTTTACGGACCAGTAAGGAAGAATTCCTTCTCACTGGTAGACAATATCTTGGTCACAGAAGAAAAATACCAGGAGTACTGAATATAATACAAGGTTGAGCGGAGACTGCCCAACAATTTATTACATGCGCGCCGATAAAAACAAGACGGCGGATAGGGTGGCATAACTACTAACTCACGATAATAACGGTGGTGGAAATATCACCGCGAAGCGAGTGATATGACTCCTGAAGACTACAGCTCTTCGAGCGTCGGAGTGAGGCTCGAGGAGACTTATTGCGGGTGGCGGAAGCGTATATAATACAAGTGACCAATATCCGGGATCGCGCAGGACTGACTGGGACTCCTCTAGGCGTCAGACGCGCTATCAAACTCTTCATCCAAGAGAACGGCGACACTTTCTCCGGCGGACGGCGGCTCGGGTGATGGTGGGGAACTCCGGTGGTGAGCTGCAAACCTCGAATTGAAGCGCGGGTCAGAAGAGTGGATGCATAGGGAAGCTACTGGCAAGAGATGGGAGGCAGAGGTGCACGCACGGGAGCGAATCGAGCTGGATCCCGTGGCGGGTCGCGGCGGCCGGAGTTGAGGAAGGAGACCTCCTCGTGGCTCTTCCAGTGGCTAGGCGTGCTCTAGGTGGAGTGCAGGGATGGTGTGGGTTCGAGTTGAAGCTCGGGGCCTCTATTTATAGGCGGATCGAGGGGGTGGCCGTGAACGGAGAATCTCCGGCGAGCAATTACGGCGATGTCGTGGATGAGCAGGTGGTTTAGCTGACCAGGCAGCATCAGTGAGGTGCACTGGTGCCATTCCCCCGCAAATCTCGGTTGGTCTTGGCGTAATGGCGCCGGTCCACGGTGGGGTGGCCGCACGGGCACGACGGCGGCAGAGAGCGCGCTCCGCGCCCTACGGTTCACGACGAGAGTGGCAGCGTGTTCTGGGGAGTGGAAGGCCACGCGGCGAGCTCCGATGGCTTGGGCGGCGCTGGGTGGCGCCGTCTGCGCCGCGCCTCCCTCTGGCGGCCGCAAAGCCGCCGCTGGCGTCGGTCACGGGGCGGCGCACCTCTTCCTGCTCGTCGCCGACGTCCGCAAGGCTCCCGGCGCTCGTGCGGTGCAGGGACAAGGGGGAGGGGACGGGGAGCAAGGCGACATCGGGGCACTGTCGAGATCGACAACAAGTTCTGAAGAAAACGACAATAGCACTGCAATGTTCTCTGAACTTTTCTGAACCTGATTTTGACAATGCACTGCAGGTGTTCGACAGAATTATTTGGCAATGAGAAAAATTTTCCTGGGGCTGGGACTTGGTGAGGTGACCACTCAATGCACCCAGAGGCTGCCTGATTTTACTTGGAATTTTTGGAGAAAGATTTGAATGAATTTCACCAAATTTGACAAATCTGGTCCAAACTTGCAGCAAGTATAGTTTGAAAAATTTGAACTGAAGACCAGTGGATCTTCCTAGATCTTGGTTGAGGGTTCAAAGGACTAGGAAGGGGAATTGGTTTGGGGGCAAAAATCAAAGCAGAGATGGTAGCTCCTTTGTAAATCTCCAAGGGCTAGAATAGAAGGCAGAAATTTATTTAATAAGTTTTAAATGGAAAAATAATCATAGGGGGAGGTTCAACTTGCTGGATTTGATGCAAAACATGATCCAAAGATGAGGGGAGGGTTAGGAGAGATGATTTGCACTAAGGCCATGGCAAGAGAGAATTGTTGAAAGAGGTAAAGGATTATTCCAAAAGCCATAGTGCATTTTCAAAGAGATTTTCAAAAGTCATTTTCCCCAAATGAAAAGCATTTTGTCTTGAGTCCAAATAAGAAAACAAGAACCTCCAAGACCAAAAACAAGTCTTGGGTGAATCCAAATAAAACTCTTGCCATAAAAAGATATTTTGAAAGGGAGAGTTCTTTAAAAAAAATCACCTCCCTCAAGTCCAATAAATTTTTTTGAAAAATCCAAATAAAATTTTGGGTGTCACAGTTGTCCCAAACAAGCATGCTCACATGGTAGTCTTACAATGAAACACTACCGAGTTCTGGTTGGGAGCCATCAACAGAGATATCGAAGTCCTTACATAAGGCATGCTTCTTAAGAAGGAACTTCTTCTCCTCGAACAAATCAATCAGTGGCTTGGTGTGCTACGGAATTCATATGGAACGAAGATGATCAGTCTAACAGACCATAGAATACTTCGCACGTGCATGGCTGACTTGGGATGATTCCAAAGGAAGCAAACAATCTTCCTCGGATCCACGGCGGCAACTTACACCAAGTGCACGTGAATTAGAGAGAGTCACTTCTTTCATCCGAACACATGCTTCATGGACGGGGCATGAAGATAATGCTTATAAAAGTTTCCAACACTAGCTTAATGCTCAACACAATCATGGACAAGATGAAAATGTTGTCAATGGGCTTAGCAATAATCCATCTAGGCTTCCATATAGATGGAATTCCAAAATTAAGTAAACACGGGAATAGCATTGGTCAGACCCAAAAGATATAATGGTGTATGCTCGAGGAATCAACCACGAGTAAGACAACATTACGAACATCGTTGGTTCTGATTTGATTTGACGATAGCCCATGTTCAAATCAAAGTTTTCACAAGATGATAGACCCAACAACTGAGCACAAGGTCCAATCGATGAAGTTATCACCTTTCTTCGACACACACACACACACACAAGGATATCCCTTTGGAAATGAACTAAGTTAGACAAGCTTTTATCTTCCAACTCTCCAAGTTGTTGTCTAGCTTAACTAACTAGCTCAAGGGTATCCAACACGGATTCTTGGAGAAGGGTGGTTTATAAAAAAACCAACTTAATCACGAGCTCAACATAACAGTCAGGGGACAACCTGGTGATACTTCCGAGAAGATATTCGGAAAATCACGAACCACCAATATGTTATTAAGCTCGAGAACAATCTTGCTTTTCAGAGCAAGACGATATGACCGAATAAGCAAGGACTGACACTATCCTAACTCATTGATCGAAAAGTGCACCGGGAATAAGGACTGGGTAGCACGATCAACCTTAGGATGTGATTCAGTAACCAACACGCTAAGGATGAAATTATTGTCCTTTAACTACCAAGCAACAGAGTTGCTAGGAGTATAGATTTCACACATCATAGTTCACCTGTCGGCATTCCGGTTGTGACAACACGGAGCCGAGGAATGAGCAATGATGGCGAGAAGTATCACTGCGTTAAGAATTCGTGAGAGATGGTGCAGTTCTCATGACAATTCTGACATAAAGGGGTAATACTCCGAGGTAGAACGGAACAAAAGCTGGATTGGCATTTTGATCTGCGGAATACAACTACTTTGACCAATCCAAGAAATGGATAAGGTACTGGAGTTTGTTTCTCCTAGTCATTCCGGAATAGAATGGCTTGACGGACCACAAGAACAATAGGCATTGATAACACGAATGCACAACTAGTCCTGACTATCAATTGATAGACGAAGGTCGAAATACGACTGAAGAGGGACAACTCAAAGGAACATATAACTTTCTGAGTTGTGGATGCATAGATTGGTATGTCGAACCAAGTTCAACAAGTTCTTCTAGATAACCCATGCAGAAAGGTAGGACTGGCAGAGTCACAATATGAATGGAGTACTCCTCAAGAGCGCCCTGGTTGTGATCTTTTGGTTAAAAGAACTTCTGCCATAATGGTTCATGGTATTTGGAAGAAGGAAATACCACGGACCTCGAGGACTGTCGCAAGGTTACTAATATCCTAAAGGAACTAGCAAACACTACCAACATGAATGAGTAGAGTGAATCTCGGGTTCAATAACCCAGAAAATAGAATGCCTACTAACTAAGTGGCATCACGGGATGCTTTCGAGAATAATGGCCAAAATCATCACACTGGGGATGCAAGCATTGCTAGATTACTAAGTGGTCCTCTAAGACACCTAGGGTCATAATAATAACTCCAACATATATGTTAAGGCAACAGAGTACCTCAACTCAACGATTAGTGTGGTTAATCTGGCCCAAAGGAACATCGAGAACGGAAAGAAGGGATTTGCAAATGCATCAGATTATTTACAAGCCTGGGATGACTCGGACAGCATAACGGCTGTAAATGCTCAAAGGATTTGAGACATCCTGCAAAAATGGTGGCATAACCACTTAGAAGCACGATATCAAGGTTCTGAGACCAACTATGAACACACGGAAGTAGTAGAAACTGAACTGCGCTTAAATCCAACAAGCCTACAGATTAGTAACACGTGATCCTGGTAGAAAGAAGAGAAAGCCTAGTTCTTAATCCCCGTAGAAAAGAAGAGGGTGACTCAGATCAGAAGGACATAAGGTTAAGGAGTAAAAAGAGCCTTACGTTCCCTTCCACAATCAATTCCCTTATATAACTAAAGCATTTCTGGACTCAACTTCGACCAGTTTGGCTTGGTAATCCTACAGGCAGTCAGGCTCTGATACCAAAGCTGTCAGGACCCCATTCTAAGTCACACCGATCTAGCCTGTAACACCTCATATCACTTTGCGGCCTCACGCACGGTATTCCCACGGGTGTCGCCTTACCATGGCCCGGGACCGTTTGCGCCTTTTGGCTCACGTATATGATAGTGTCGCTAGCATCCGTATGACAGAGAACCCGGGGCGACATGGCTAGTCGTGAACCCAAAGTGGCACTAACTTACGAGGACAGGCATACATGAATCAACATCGAGCATGTCGGTCAGCAGCGTGTGAATCCGGGCTGTAGCACTGGGCTAACAGGACTCCGGGAACCCGGGCTGTAGCAGGCTAGGCAGGACTCCGGATGTCACTGCGTGACATTTCCCCGAAGGGACAGACACAGGAGCGAAGTGAAACACATGCCGGCCAGTCAAGTGTTCCGGAGCAGTAGTGCTGGGCTAGCAGGACTCTGGTGAACCGGGCTGTAGCGGACTACTATGGCTCATGGAAGCACAAGACTACATTTCCCCATAAGAGAGGCTACCAAGGATAAACAACTAGGTTGTCGGATCCCACACATACCAAGCATTTCAATCATACACGCAATATGCTCGATATGTGTAAATACAACATGGCATCACAACATAACTCTACGACTCAAGTACTTATTCATTAGGCTCCGAAGAGCCAGATATTATAGACATGGGTCTCATGACCCAACATTCAGAGCATACAAGTCAAACACATGCGGAAGCTTAACATGTCTGAGTACAGACATCTACAAATGAAAAAGGCTGGGAAGCCTGACTATCTACCAGATCCTGCCGAGGGCACAAGATCATAGCTGAGGTATCAAGCTAAACGTCGAAGTCCACACGGAACTACTAGCGAGACTGACGTCTCTCTGCAAAACATAAAATAAGCAAACGTGAGTACAAATGTACCCAGCAAGACTTACATCAGAACTATCTACATATGCATCGGTATCAACCAAGGGGGTGGTGGAGTTTAACTGTGGCAAGCCAGCTTTGACTCGGTGGCTATCCTGAACTACGACTGCAAGTAACTCTTTTGAGGTGGCGCACACGAGTCCACATATTCACCATATCAATACACCACTATGGATCCGCTCCCGTCTCCCTACGAGAACGCCATCCATAGCACTCACGCTTATCTTGCGCATTTTAGAGTATCCACTTTCACTTGTCTATGAACTGTACAGGCAACCCAGAACTCCTTTACCGCGGACACGGCTATTCGAATAGATCATATTAACCCTGCAGGGGTGTACTTCTTCACACACGCTCCCGCCACTTACCACCATGTACACGTCGTGTACCTCGGCAACCTCAAGCGGAAGCCTGGCGAGGGAGTCGGCCACGACCTGACTAACCACACAAGTCTCTCGTCCAGGTTTATCGCCTATTCGGGTTCCATCCGCAAGGAGATCCGGCCGGGGTGTCGCTCACGGCCCCAAACGATGTGTGCAGGGTTCCCAAGCCCACCTCGACGGATGGATCTACGCTTGGTACATCGTGCCACGGTGCCTAGTCTGTCCCAAGCCCACCTATACCGGGCGCCACTTGGTAGACTACTAACACTACCTACAAACACCAGAAACTAGTTGCAACTCCTGGACAGAGATCAGGTTCATTAGTAAGTCGAGAGAGCTTGGAGCGCCCGGAGCCCAATGTGTGGTAGTAACTGTTCATGGATCACAAACACAGAACTCAGTTCCTGAGGACGGTTTCAATGAGACAACCCACCATGTACTCCTACATGGCCTCGCACCGCTACCTTTACCAAATCGTGTTCACACACTTAGCTCTCACGCAGTAGGACATGTTCACAACTTTCCAATTCATTCCCGATGAATCAGACCTGACACAACTCTAAGAAATAGCAGGCATGACAAACAGGCATGAATGAGTAGGCACATCAGGGCTCAAACAACTCCTACTCATGCTAGTGGGTTTCATCTATTTACTGTGGCAATGACAGGTCATGCAGAGGAAAGGGGTTCAACTACCGCAGCATGTAACAGATGAATCGTTGTTGCCCTAATGCAATAAAAGAGAGCAGGAGCGAGAGAGTGGGATTATATCGGAATGAACAAGGGGGTTTTGCTTGCCTGGCACTTCTGAAGATATTATAGTTCTTCATCGGTGTCATCGATCACAACGCCGGAACGTCGTCTACTAAGAGAGGGCGGTTACCGGCAAACAGAGAAGGATACAATCAATGCAATGCGACAATATGATGCATGGTCATGACATGTCAAGAATGTTATGATTTACACTAATGCATCTAGCAACAGTTTAAATGAAGTCCATATGAACTAAGGGTTCATATGCAAACTCCATATTTAGCATTTAAATTGTCATTATCATGTTCCACCTATACAGTAGGTATAACTTAGTTTGACATGCATGAAAATGATACAGATGGATAGATTGCATTTTTCTGATCATTTTTCATATATAATTTGTTTCATTTGGAGCTACGGTTGAATTACTATGAATTTTAGAAGTTTTAAACATTTTCTGGAATTTCCTGGATTATTTTAAATCCAGAAAATCAATTACTGCATCAGCATTGCGTCTGGGTGACGTCAGCAGGGTCAACAGGCCGGTCCAGGTCAAACCTGACGGCTGGGACCCACTTGTCAGTGAAACAACTAATTAACAGGGTTAAGTTAATACTAACTAAACTGTCAGTGGGGCCGGGGCCCACATGTCAGTGACTTAGTGTGTTAACTAAAATTTAATTAGCGCTAAGCTAAAATTAGCAGGGCTCTGGGCCCACCAGTCATTGACCCATGGGAGTCAAACCCCAGGTCAAACGAGGTCAACTCGCCGGCGGTTTGACGCCGGCGACGACAGACGCGGCGGAGGGCTTCAGAAAACGCCCACAGGGCTCGGTTTTGGACGCGGTTTGCGGTTACGGAAAGCTGGGAGTCTCGCGCGTCCAACAGCGGCAACAGCTCGTGCCAGAGTGGACTAAATCGACGGCGGCGGCAACTTCTGCGGCGGCCGGAGTTCGGGTTTGAGCGGTGCAGGGCTGCGGTGCGCCAGGGGGGAGCTGAGGGGCTGTGAGGCTCTCTGGGAGTGCCCTGAGCACAAGTGCAAGCTCGACTGCGTGGTGCAGCGCCTGTGGCTACGGCGGCGACTTGGTCGGCGACGGCGGCTTCGGGCACGGCGGGGATCGATGGCTGCGGCATGAATTCGACGAGGGGAGCAGGGGGAGTGGTCAGGGGCTCACAGCGGAGACGATGGGATGGTCAGCGTGCTCGGGGAAGGCCTGGAGGCGACGAATCCGTCTGTGGCGCCCGGCGGCCGTGGTGATGAGGATGAGCTCGATCCCGGCGTTGTGGTTCTTCCGGGGATGTGTCCGTCGGCTTGGAGACGAAGAGTGATCCAGCGGAGCTTCTGAGGATGGTGGTTTGTCACGGGGGCAACGATGGGCGCGTGTGCGACTGCGGTGGCCGGCGGGGCTCTCTATTCGGGCAAAGAACGAGGAGGGAGAGGGGAAAATGGCCAGGGGAGAAGGGGGGTCAGCACGGGCCTCGTCCACGTCTCTAGGGCGCGGGGTTGGAAGGAAGGAGGCGTCGACACGGCGAAGCAGGAGGTGGCCGCTCGGGCGCGTGCGCTCGATGTCCTACCTCTGCCTACTCGCAGAGGTAGGGGACGACTGGCAGCTACCAGCTGGGCTGGGCCGGCCAGGTAAGTTGGGCCAGGTGAGTTCTTTCTGTTCTGTTATGTTTGTTTTCCTTTTCTGTTATTTGTTTTGATTTAGTTTTAAGCACTAAACCATTTTGCTTTCTTCTGATAATTTTGCAGGGACTAAAAGGATTATCCCAAAGCCCCTCACAATTTCTCAGAATTATTGGACACATATTCGATATATAGCAAATATAAATCCAATGCAAATAGTTATTACATTAGCTTCAAATGCCCAAAATAAATATTTATGAGCTCCTAAAAATATTGTTTTGAATTTTAATTTTGGCCAATATTTTCATAGAGAAACATGAACATTTTCTTGGACCTATTTGAAGCAATTTTTATCTTGGTCTTTTTCAGAAATGATTTCTGAGGCTTTCACATGTCCCCATTTCAATTTTCTGCAAAAATTCAAACATGATGCACACATGAAGCTAGCCTAGTGCAATACGAGAAGCTAGGGATGTGACAACTTTTCCCCACAAGACTCGATCGCCTCCGCTTGATTCTCGCACTACATGATGTTTGAGAAACGGATGACCGAGACACAGTCTTTCAGAAGCGTTAGCACCTTACGATGGGTAGACCGGTACACCTACATCCCCTACATCTCCTAGTCTACCACTGTAAGAGTTCACACAACTTAATCAACTATCCTAGAGCCCATAATAGCTTGTGGCTGCACATGGAAGTTTCTAGCATGAATAATCTCATGATCCCTTTGAACCTGGGTGGTGGTCCAAAAGAAACAGGCAATCCTGGAATACCCAGATACCTCAATCCACCCAGATGTGATTTTTTAGTTGCCACCTTAAGTTTAACCATATATTAACAATCTCACATCTGTCATGGATACACTCAAACCCAATCCACGTCTACTAGCATAGCATAGCAATATAAGCAAACGTAGAAGTAACTCCCAAGGGTTTGATAATAAAACAGGTAATAGGTACTACCTCAACTACTTCCCAATACCCACAATTTAATTAGATCCTAATCATGCAATGTTTAAGGATTTGTCTAATGCAATAAAACTGGGTAGTAAAAGAGCTATGATCAAAGTGTTACTTGCCTTGCTGATGATCCGTGAAACCTAGAGATTCGAAGTAGCAAGCGGCGCACTCCGGGTACTCTATCGCAAACAAACAAGCATACAATAAGCACTCATCAAATGCACAGGTAAAACTCAAATAAAAGATCTAACCAGAAAGTTCAACTTAAGAACTCCGGTTTGCAAAAAGAATCAAATCAAACGAAGCAACGAAAGTCAAACGGCGAAAGAAACAAGCTTCGTGTACTAATCTGGATCTAAGTCAAATTTTATAGTAGCAAAAACTTGTTTGAGTTGGTTAAACGGAAAGAGAATTTTGAGACGAAACTCTAGGCGCTTGAATCGCCTGATTCTGATAAACGAGCGAAAAGATAAACCCGAACGAAAATCTGATCAGAAATCGCGATCTGGAATAATCGCAAAAAAACCGACGAAAAAGAAAACTGACGAACAGCTAAACGAACGGACGTTCGTTAACAGCGACCAACCGACGAACACGTATGTTAAAACGAACAGATCGGTGAACGTTCACTAATTAATTAAACAAAAAAACCGATCTAAAAGAATAAACCTAGGGTTTCGAAAAAATAGACCGAGCGGTTTTTTAAAAAACCGGGCGGTTCGAACGGCTCAGCTACCTCGTCGGGACGGGCTCCGGCGGGGTCGGACGGGGCTCCGGCCGGTCGGGCGAGGGGCGGCGGGGCTCGGGCGACGTCGGGGCGGCGAAACGGGGCTTCGGCGGCGGCGTACGGGCTCCGGGGCGGCGACTCCTTCGGGCGGCAGGATCGGCTCCGGCGTCGGGCTCCTCTGGCGTCAGCGGGTGCGGGTCGGGGCGGGAACGGGGTTAGGGAGAGGGGCGGCGGCGGCGGTACTTATAGGAGGGGAAGGGGTGCCGTGGGGGTGGGGGCAAGGCGGCGACGGCGACGTGTCCTGGAGGGACACGGGCAGCGGCGGGAGTCCGTCTCCAGGTCGGGGACGACTCGGGGTGGGCTGCTCGGCCCCGCGGCTGGGCTTCGGCCGAATCGGCGCTCGGGCGATTTTTTTTTAAATAATTACGCCGAATTAAAAAAATCCTAGAAAAATAAATAAAAATCTAAAAATGCTAAAATAAAATTTCACCATCTAATTAAAATAATTAGAACGAGATGAACATTTTCTTGGCCCAAAATGCAGTTTTTAAAACATGCAATTTTTCTATTGCAAATAAAATCCAAATAAAATCAAATATTTTATTTTAATATTTTTCCTCCAATATTTCAATTATTTTGGAGAAGTCATATTTTCTCCTCTCATTTATTTTAATATGAAATATTTTTCAGAGAGAAAAATAATTAAAACCAAAAATCCTCGTTTTATTATTTGATAAAAATCAAATATGAAAACCGGGAAAAATCCCCAACTCTCTCCGAGGGTCCTTGAGTTGCTTAGGATTTTCGAGGATTTGCCAAAATGCAATAAAATATGCTATGCAATGATGATCTAATATATAACATTCCAAATTGAAAATTTGGGATGTTACAGTATTGTGCTTCCGTCGATGCACATGGTATCTTGAGTGCGTAGTGATGTACGCGTGGTGTAAATCTTGCCAGTATAGTAGGTGGGTGGCGGAAACCGAACTGCTATTTCCGTTCCGGGAGTGATCGAACTTCAGACGGAAACTGTTTCTGGCCCCTGGTATTCGGCTGGCGAGCCACTCCATCGTCTCTATCGCCTGGTGGCCTCCTCCCCTTGTGATCGGCGTTACGCTTGCCTGCCTGCTTGAGGACCCAACAGTTTCTGTTGGTATGATTAGCTGGCTTATCAAGGTCACTGTGAATCTGACAAGGTCGGTCCAATATCCTGTCAAGGGTGGATGGTCCATCCTTGTTTGCCTTTAGTGGCTTCTTTCGTTGACCGGGTTTTGGATTGTGAAATCCGGCGTTGACCGCTGTGTCGCGTAATCTTTCAGTATTATTGCGACCGTTGTGTTTGGTTCGTCGTGGCTTACGTTGCCGTCTCGGATTTCAGAAGTGCCCGGGTCGCTGGCGTTGTTGCTTTTACGAGCGAGCCAGTTGTCTTCTCCCGCGCAAAAGCGAGTCATGAGAGCGGTAAGGGCTTTCATGGATTTGGGTCCTTCCTGGCCGAGGTGACGCGCTAACCATTCATCCCGGACGCTGTGTTTGAAGGCCGCGAGGGCTTCTGCGTCCGGACAATCGACAATTTGGTTCTCTTTGACTAAGAACCTAGTCCAGAGCTCCCTGGCTGACTCGCCGGGCTCCTGGACAATGTGACTCAAGTCATCGGCATCTGGTGGCCGGACATATGTTCCTTGGAAGTTGTCTCGAAAGGCGTCTTCCAAATCTTCCCAGTTGCCAATAGAATTTTCTGGCAAACTGTTTAGCCAGTACCGAGCTGGCCCTTTGAGCTTAAGAGGTAAGTATTTAATGGCATGAAGGTCGTCTCCGCGAGCCATGTGAATATGGAGGAGGTAATCCTCAATCCATACCGCGGGATTTGTTGTCCCATCGTATGACTCGATGTTAATGGGTTTAAACCCGTTTGGAAATTCATGCTCCATTACCTCGTCAGTGAAGCAGAGAGGGTGTGCGGCTCCTCTATGTTGGGCCACACTATGAAGCACCTCCGGCGGACTCCGTTTATGGTGTTCGGACCAGGCGTGGTCGGCTCTGTTGTGTCCAAATAGGTAACCATTACACCGGTCGGGGCATGCCCCGCGATCTGTATATTGATTTTGTGTGGTCTGTTCTACCCTCCAGGTCTTGTTGGATGTCGCGAGTATTCCCTCGAGCTGTTTTGTTCTTGTTTTGACGGCCGGATGAGTTGGTATGGTGCTCTGCTTGGGCTGCTGCTTTATCCAGACCGAACTGTGGTCGGCCTACCGCATTATTCGATGGTGGTGTGGGCTCCAACGCCCTGCCACCGTATTGAGCGAGCCACCTACTCTTGGAGTGGCTTTTGTCTGGGCCGCTAAGGCTGTATTCTTCGGCGGCCAAGACCTTGGTCCATCTATCATTGAGCAAATCTTGGCTCGCTTGAAGCTGCAGCTACTTCTTCCTTAGGATCCTTGCAGTGGCTATGAGCCGGCGTTTAAAGCGCTCCTGCTCGAGAGGTTCCTTAGGCACGATAAAATCCTCGTTGCCGAGGATCTCCTCTTCCTCGAAGAGTGGGAGATAATTGCTATCCTCTGAGTCTCCATATGTGGCCTGTTCATTAGGGCTGTCTTGCCCGCCTTCCTGTTCCTCCTGTTCGGATCCTCCCTCAACAGGGTCTTCATTGTCCAGAGTGTTATCTTCTCCGGTGCTAGTATTGTTTTCTCTTGAGCGATGTGACTTAGAGTGACGCAGGGCGCGCCAGTGTTCGGACTGTGTACCAGGAGGTTCATCCTCAACTGGGTCCTCCTTGTCATCGTCGAGAGCGTCGTTGGGTGTGTCTACCATACACACGTCATACCATGAAGTGGCCAGCCCGCGTCTAGTGGGTAGTGAGTTCTGGCCTTGCCCCTCATCGTCGTCTATACCGTCGATGTCTTCGGAGCCAGGGTCAAGCGTGTTGGTTGGGTCTTCGACAGTGGCTATGAAGTGGGTGGCGGGTGGGAAGCAAAATTCTCCATCATCCGCCGCAAGTTCGAACTGAACATAGTTCGGCGGCGAGTCGCCTTCCAGGGATAGGTTTTTTAGTGAGTTTAGTACGTCGCCCATGGGCGAGTGTTGGAAGACGTCTGCGGAGCTGAACTTGAAGATCGATAACCGATTGAGTTCGGTATCCGCGGACTTGCCGGGTTCGGAACTTGTCGCCGGAGACGAGTCCGGGGTTCCGTTGATGCTGATATCATATGAAGTAAAATCTGTGTGCGGCTCCAACGCCGCGGGATCCGCAGCCTCCGTGACGGGGTTGAGCTTCCCATCTTCGGATGACTCGATCTGCTCCAGATCTAAGGTCGGAGTTTTTGCAGGAGCTATCTCCTGGATGGGGCCCGATGACAGGTTTAGGCCATGCTCATCGGGGCGAAGGGGAGCGATGGCCGCGGTCTCGAATCCGTTGTAGATCAAGTCTCCACGGATGTCCGCGACGTAGTTCAAGCTTTCGAATCAGACCTGATGGCCAGGGGCGTATCTATCGATCAGCTCCAGATGGCCGAGCGAGTTGGCCCGCAGTACGAAGCCACCAAATACGAAGATCTGTCCGGGAAGGAAGGTTTCTCCCTGGACAACGTCGTTACTGACGATCGAAGGGGCCATCGAGCCCTTTGCCGACGGCACAGTGGAACTCTCAATGAAAGCACCAATGTCGGTGTCAAAACCGGCGGATCTCGGGTAGGGGGTCCCGAACTGTGCGTCTAGGATCGATGGTAACAGGAGACGGGGGACACAATGTTTACCCAGGTTCGGGCCCTCTCTATGGAGGTAATACCCTACTTCCTGCTTGATTGATCTTGATGAATATGAGTGTTACAAGAGTTGATCTACCACGAGATCGTAATGACTAAACCCTAGAAGTCTAGCCTATGTGAATGTGGTAATGAGTATCTCTATCCGGACTATGCTCTCCGGTTTATATAGACACTTGAGAGATCTAGGGTTACATGGGGTCGGTTACATCAGAGGGAATCTACATAGTCGGCTGCCAAGCTTGCCTTCCACGCCAAGTAGAGTCCAATCCGGGCACGGGTACAGTCTTCGGTCTTCATGTCTTCACAGCCCATCCGTCCGGCCCAAAGGATAACAGGCCGGACGCCCGAGGACCCCTTAGTCCAGGACTCCCTCAGTAGCGCGACAAGGCCTGGCGCAGGAGTTACATTTCCCTCTCGGGGCCCTTAGGACTGAGCTTCAACGCCTTACTACACCTGCCTTTGAGTCAATAACATGTGGACCCGATAGGTGGCTGGTCCACATGTAATGCTCCTGAGGCAGAGGGGCAGTGGGGCCGAGAGGGGTGAGCCGCAGGTCAGGGGACGTGTGGTGTCATGGGTTCGAGCGGCGTCGTGGGAATCGTGTGGCTGTGGTAGAAACTTGATGATCGCCGCATTTCAGGTAGCCCACAAGTCATGCACACAAAGGCAGAGGGGCGGTGTGGCCAAGAGGGGTGAGGCGCACGTCGGGGGACGTGGTGCAGTGGGTTAGAGCGGCATCATGCAAATCGCGAGTGGCAGTGGATGAAACGTGATGGTCGCCGGAGTTGAACTTCCATGGACAAGCTGTCATGTCTACGGACACATGCACTGCATACCGATCACTGGAAGGAGTAGTAGAGAAAGCTAGGCGGATAAATAGTTCCTTATAGTCAAGCGGACCCACGCTACTACTTGTTCCAAAGACATGCACACCATCAAAATAGTCCATCTATATCAATATACAGAGAGAGGAAATATTTTTTTTACAAGAGAGGAATAGTTCATCCATCCATAATGCCCTGCTGCTGGTGCAGCTTCTTCTTCTTCTTGTTGTTCTCATTTTCTGTGGGAGACGGCCTCGCAACAAGCTCTCTGGACCTTGCAGCTATCTCGAAACTCACACGGGCATCGAGGGCAGCATATTTTATCCGCTCGTATGTTAAGGGATAATTATCCCATCCAGACGACCTTAATGCCAGCGTCTCGTCACCCTTCTGAAGATTTGTTCCGAGCACAAATTTTGCTACGTTGAATAGGGATGGTGTCAGTTTATCACAATCTTCTACAGGAATTTTATTTTGGTTTGTACATCAGCGATGCTTTTCAAATAAAGGTTGTACAGCTCCAACTTCTGTTTGTCCCCTGCGATGGCTGCCCCACAGAAGTATATGTCCTCCCGAGACAAGAAATCGTGGAGCTCACCTTGTATGGAGGGCGCGTGTATGATGTGGTACACCAAAACATCATCTTCGAGGCACAACTGAAGGACGGCGGCGCGTTGGATCTTCCCAGTGGCATGCTCCATGTACTTCGTGTCGAGACCGATGACCTTCATCTCCACCTTTTGGAGGGAGTTGGATACATTATTGATCCTCTTCCGAACAACCCTTGGGTGGTCGCTGACGGTGGCAACTATGCTCAACGAGCCTTCGACGAGGACATGTTGGACGCTAAAAACCTGCATCTCGATCTCTTTCGCCATTTGGAACCGCTGGATCGGAGGGCTATGGTTTGGAGAATTAGGATTAGATGGCTAGTCTAACTGAAGAAGATGATTATTTAAAGGGGCTTCGGAATTACTCCAGGAGTATGTGAAGAGGTTAAAACAATGTGAATGCAGTGTGGTTTGAATGCAAATGGAGATGAAGGAGAGGTGAAGAAGACGAGGAATATCGGTTCTCGATGGAGAAGTAAATGGGAGAGGTGGCCTGCAGGCAGTTGATTAGACGGCTAGGTAGACTAAACGAAAAGGATATGCGGGTAGACTGAGGAGTGGTACCTGTCCGTGTATGTTCCCATCCTTCTAGCGCTACATGTACCTCTGGCTCGTTGAGGTCACTCTTTCGAATCACCGTGGCGAGACATTTTATGATTCCGTTTTATTTCTACACCCCTCCTGAGAGGTGGGACCTATGCAAACGGATAAAAAAATGTGTTGTAGCTGGATCGGATGGATATTGGCACGTCCGGGGGAGACACAACATTCTCTAGTTAAGGAATATGCGGTTATCCTCAAAAAAGAAAAAGCCTTCTTCGCACTGCCGCATGCACGAGAATTTGGTTCTGCTCGCAATATGGATAATACCGGGAGGATGAAGTGAACCCAAAGGCATGCTAGCACGGGAAACCTATTTCCTCTATACAGTACTACTCATGTTCCTCCCACTCCTACTAGTAGTAGTAGTACAACTGTGGTACACTTGATGATCAAAATATTATTCATTCGGTCCTCACAGTGAAGTGACAAGACCCTGCACCCGAGGTGACACCAGTCTAGGTGGCGTGTTCGGGTTACCAAAGTCGGCCTCACCTTGTGCACTGTGCAGTCACTGTCACCGCCGCTATATAGCATGCCTCGCCTCGTCTCCCTCTCCCCTAGCACCACTCCATCTCCATCTCCATATCGCCAGAGATCATGAGGTCACTCTTCATCATCTCAATGTGCCCCGCGTACCCTCGCCTCGCTCGTCTCCCCCAGTACCACTATTCCCTCGCTAGCCGCTCCAACACCGAGAGCCTTCTCCCCCATAAATCAAGCCCCCCAAAACCCCACCTTCCAAACTACACCATGCCCAAACACGAACCGCGCAATGTCGGTGTGGAACGACACCTATGGGATCACAAGAATCCCTACTACGGTTGCCGGGGCGCGGGGTTGCGAGAAGAGCAGGGTTAGTAGCCAGCACAAGGATCGTTTACCCAGGTTCGGGCCGCGAGGATGCGTAAAACCCTAGTCCTGCTTTGGTGGGTGTATTTCAGAGAGTTCTTGAGCTCTCGAACTAGCTGTGGTCAATGCGTGGTTCGAAAGAGCCGAATCCTTCTCCAGTATGCCATGGGCCTCCTTTTATAGTCAAAAGGGGCTGCCACAATGGCACACAGGAGGTGGAAAGGCGTACAGTGCCCTGAGCTTATCGCTCGTATTATAGGACAAGATGCATTTAATGCGTAGCTTACGTGTCCCCTTGCTTTATTGGGGACGGGGGCGAGGCCCGTCCCGTCCGTCGCCGCTCCTCCTCGCTTTGACACGCGCCCTGGCCAGTGAGGCGTGTGGTGCCATGTAGGCAGGCAGGCAGCTGAGGTGGCGCAGTGGCGGAGCCTTCACGAAGATCTGCATGCCGCCACGCTGGTGCTCGATGAGTTGGCCTGGGAGCTGCATGTTGCCACGCAGGTGCCCGCCCAGCTGGTTGGGCTGGCAGCTGCATGTGAACGGCGGTGGAAGCTTGGTTGGTGTGGGCCTGGCGGTGGCGCTGCTGGCGTCCTTGGTGAGGGCCTTGCCGGGTGGCCCGGCAAGGGTCTTGCCGTGGCGCGCTGTTGTCCCCGGCAAGGGCCTTGCTGGGGGTCTGGTGGTCTTCCTCGGCAAGGATCTTGCCGAGGATCATCGTCTTCTAATCCTCATCTGATCTTGAATATGTCTTCACAAAGATCTGCATGCCACCACGGAGGTGCCTCCCGAGCCCTGGCCCAACGTGGATGATGGTGTCGGGGACCGTGGGCTCAAGGGTGGCTCGCTCTGTTGGTGTGGGGCGAGCTGTCCCGGCAAGGATCTTGCTGGGGCTGCTGAGGCTGCCCCGGCAAGTGTCTTGCCGGGGGAACCTGCTTCGTCCCTCTGCTCTTTGTGGTCTTGGCCTTGGCGTTGCTCTTATTATCTTGGGCTTTGGTCTTACCTTGGCTCACCTCCCCTATTCTGCTTGGCTTGACCATAGGCGCGACTTCAACTGCCCGTGCACAGGTATAGGGGTACAAAAACGCACCCCTCTTTTTGTACACCGACAGGAGCCCCCGGGCCTGGGCCACACATAAGTGCGACACGTTGTTGGGCCAGGCCCAAAAAATGGTGCGCGGGTAGGCGGGGCGGTTTTTACCGCCGTAAAACTTTTCATGCGCGGCGCTTCCCACGACCCGCGCGCGCGGCGCGGCGTGGAGGGGTGTGCGTGACGTGGGCGGCATGCGTGGGGCGGTTTCCACACGCATGCGTCACATCGCAGTAAAGAGGCGGCTCGTGCCTTCCCCGTAAAAAGAGGGAGGCGTGGAGGCGCGGCTCATTTACTGAACGGGGCCGGGGCGCGGTCTTCAAGGCGTCCACTCCCCATGATCACGAGGTGGGGAGAGGTCGCTTCGCCTGTCCCCTCGGTTTCTGCGCGTCCGCCACGCGTCCTCCATGCACCTAGGGTTGCAAGCGGTGGAGGCGGGAAACCGGGCCATCGCTGGTTGGGGCAGCGGGTCGGTCCTGATTCCCTGCGCCTCTGGTGGTTGGATTGGCCGAGCGGGGCGGCCGAGCCCTGTCCCTGCCTCCTTATAAAGAGGGGGGAGGGGGATGGCGTCCCGCACTCGCCCTTGTCTGACTTTGCTTGTTCCTCATGTCATCATGTTTAATTTTCAAAGAAACTTGAAATGGGGATGTTGAAACCCTAGCACCAAATGCATTCAACTAGGTTCAAGTAAACAATATTTTCAATGAACCCAAATGCCCTTTAGAAAAGTTCATGATTTTTGTTAAAGGTGAAAACCTCTGCCAAAAATGATGCACCTATTTCTAGGCCATCCTGGATTTTTGAATTAAATCTTATTGTATTTGACTTTTGGGCATTTAAATGCTATAAATAATTTAAATGTTCAAATAATGTTGGAACTATTTTTGGGCCACTGAAATAATTCAGCAAGTGTCCATAAATATTTTCAGGATTTTAGGAAAATGCCTTGGTATTTTTCCTAAGCTCAAAACAGAGGCAAATAATTAGAAAACAAAAACAAATTAGAAAACAGAAGAGAGAGAGAACCTTACCTGGGCCTTACCTGCAGCCCAAGTGGCTAGGCCAGCCCACCTCCCCGGCTCCTGTCGCCTTCCTCCACCTGCCAGTAGGAGCAGGGGCGCGTGGTCGCCGCGCGCGCGCGCCAGCTCCTGCTTCCACCGCGACGCCCGGCTCTTCTGAGGGCGCCACGGAGACGCCCAGAGACCACTCTCTCCTCTCCCTCATTCGCTGCTCTCTCCCTCGCCCTCTGCTCCCACTCCCGAGCACACCCGAGCGGAGCTCGTCGACGCCGCTCGCCGTAGCCATGGCCACCGGCCACCCCTCGCCCCGCCGATGAGTCCGCGAGCTCCGCCTCGACGCCTTGAAGCTCCCCCTCAACGCGAGCATCGCCGGACGCCCTGTCGCCTCGCCATCGACCCGTCGTCTCCGCGCACGGCCGTGCATCGCCGCCGCCAAATTCCGACGCCGTCCGTCCGTCCCCGAGGCCGCTGACCTTCTCTACCGCATCTTGTGAGCTCCTACACCTTCCCCCGTGCTCACCCCCTCTGTTCCCGCTCTCTAACCGCATCCCCGCCATGGCCGAGCACTCGCTGCCGCCGCCGCGAAGCTCGCCGCTGCTAGCTGCCCCGCCCGACCAACCCAAGCATGGAGTCGTACTTCGGGTTTCTCCAGGAACCCGTAGCGCGCCTTAGGTCGCCCGGTCGTGCACCATGGCCCTCGCACCCGTGCAAGCCGCAGCTGCGCCGCCGCGGAACTCGACGCCGTCGACGTTCCCGGCCACCCTAGCATCGCCTGAGGCCACCAACCTACGCGCCTCCTTGCTCCGGTTCCAACGCGCCCAGCCACGCGAGCTCTCATCGCCGGAGTTGGCCGGACGAGGAGCGCCGCCGCGTTCTGATTAGCACCGGCGGCTAAACGCCGGTTAGGTGACGTGGCAGATTAGGTTAGCCACTAACCCCGTGGTTAGTTTAACCCAGTGACACTGCCACCGGGCCCCACGACGGGTCAAAGCTGAGTCAACGCGGGGTTAAACGGAGTTCAACACTGTCTCAATGACATGCGGGTCCCACTATCAGGTTTGACCGTGGTTGACTGCTGACGTCGCTATGACACACTGCTGACGTCATATATACATTTGCTGGGATTTTCTTATTTAGAAATAAATCTGAAAATTCCAGAAAATGTTTAAAACTTCAAAAATCCATAGAAATTAATCTATAACTCCAAATGAAATGATTTATATATGAAAAATTATCAGAAAAATCCAAAGAATCTGTTTATGGCATCCTCATGCATGTTTGAACAACTTACAGCCACTGTATATGACAATTTGAATAAATGGCATTTGAAATGTCTTATGTGGAGTTTGAATTTGAACCTAAGGTTCAAACCAACTCCATTTAATATGTTGCTAGTTGCATTAGCTCAAAACACATTCATATTGCCATGTCATAGCATGCATCATATTGTGCATTGCATTGATCGTGCCCTTCTCTGTTTGCCGGTAATCGTCCCCTCTCAGTAGCCGATGCTCCGACGATGAGTTCGATGACACCGATGAAGAACTATAACATCTTCAGAAGTGCCAGGCAAGCATAACCCCCTTGTTCATTCCGATACAATCCCACTCTCTCGCTCCTGCTCTCTTTACTGCATTAGGACAACAACGATTCAACTGTTACATGCTGCGGTAGTTGAACCCCTTATCCTCTGCATGACCTGTCATTGCCACAGTAAATAGATGAAACCCACTAGCATGAGTAGGAGTTGTTTGAGCCCTGATGTGCCTACTCATTCATGCTTGTTTGTCATGCCTGCTACTGCTTAGAGTTGAGTTGGGTCTGATTCATCGGGGATGAGTTGGAATGGTGATGAACATGTCCTACTGTGTGTGAGCTAAGTGTGTGAACACGATTTGGTAAAGGTAGCGGTGAGAGGCCATGTAGGAGTACATGGTGGGTTGTCTCATTGAAGCCGTCCCCAGGAACTGAGTTCTGTGTTTGTGATCCATGATACAGTTACTACCACGCATTGGGCCCGAAACCAATGGACCCTCTCGGCTTCTTAATCACCCTTGTCCTCTGTCCAGGAGTTGCAAGTAGTTTCTGGTGTTTGTAGTATGCTGGAGGCCGTGGGCAGCGCTGACCGGAGGGGTGGGCTGTGATGCGGTAGGCACGTGGCCGGGCATGCCGGGCGCCCGTTTGGTGTCTCGGAACCCCGCACACAACGTTCGGGGCCGTATGTGGAAACCTCGGCCGGACTCCCTGCGGATGGAACCTGAATAGGCGATAAACCTGGACTAGAGACTTGAGTGTTTAGGTAGGCTGTGGCCGACACCCTCGCTGGGCCTCCGCTTGAAGGTTGCCGAGTACATGTCGTGTAAACGGCGGTAAGTGGTGAGAGCGTGTCTGTCGAAGTACACCCCTGCGGGGTTAACATCATCTATTCGAATAGCCGTGTCCGCGGAAATGGACTTCTGGGTTGCCTATAACAGTTCATAGACAAGTGAAAGTGGATACTCTAAAATGCGCAAGATAAGCGTGAGTGCTATGGATGGCGTTCTCGTAGGGAGACGGGAGCGGATCCATAGTGGTGTATTTGTATGGTGATTATGTGGACTCGTGTGCGCCACCTCAAAGAGTTACTTGCAGTCATAGTTTAGGATAGCCACCGAGTCAAAGCTGGCTTGCTGCAGTTAAACTCCACTACCCCCTTTGTTGATACCGATGCATATGTAGTTAGTTCTGATGTAAGTCTTGCTGGGTACATTTGTACTCACGTTTGCCTATTTTATGTTTTGCAGAGAGACGTCAGTCTCGCTAGTAGTTCCGTGTGGACTTCGACGCTTAGCTTGATACCTCAGCTACGATCTTGTGCCCTCGGCAGGATCTGGTAGATAGTCAGGCTTCTCAGCCTTTTTCATTTGTAGATGTCTGTACTCAGACGTGTTAAGCTTCCGCATGTGTTTTGACTTGTATGCTCTGAATGTTGGGTCATGAGACCCATGTTTGTAATATCTGGCTCTTCGGAGCCTAATGAATAAATACTCTGAGTCGTAGAGTCTTGTTGTGATGCCATGTTGTATTTGCACATATCGAGCATATTGTGTGTATGATTGAAATGCTTGGTATGTGTGGGATCCGACAATCTAGTTGTCTATCCTTAGCAGCCTCTCTTATGGGGAAATGTAGTCTAGTGCCTCCTTGAGCCATAGTAGTGCGCTACAGCCCGGTTCACCGGAGTCCTGCTAGCCCAGCACTACTGCTCTGGACACCTGACTGGCCGGCATGTGATTCATATCGTTCCTGTGTCTGTCCCTTCGGGGAAATGTCACGCGGTGACATCCGGAGTCCTGCCTAGCCTGCTACAGCCCGGGTTCCCGGAGTCCTGTTAGCCCAGTGCTGCAGCCCGAATTCGCACGCTGCTGACCGACACGTTCGATGTTGATTCATGTATGCCTGTCCCCATACGTTAGTGCCGCTTTGGGTTCACGACTAGCCACGTCGGCCCGGGTTCTCTGTCATATGGATGCTAGCGACACTGTCATATACGTGAGCCAAAAGGCGCAAACGGTCCCGGGCCATGGTAAGGCGACACCCGTGGGAATACCGTGCGTGAGGCCGCAAAGTGATATGAGGTGTTACAGGCTAGATCGGTGTGACTTGGAATCGGGGTCCCGACAGCGTTGGTATCAGAGCCTGACTGCCTGTAGGATTACCAAGCCAAACTGGTCGAAGTTGAGTCTAGAGATGCTTTAGTTATATAAGGGAATTGATTGTGGAAGGGAACGTAAGGCTCTTTTTACTCCTTTACCTTATGCCCTTCTGATCTGAGTCACCCTCTTCTCTTCTACGGGGATTAAGAACTAGGCTTCTCATCTTTCTATCAGGATCACGTGTTACTAATCCGTAGACTCGTAGGATTGTTGGTCTCAAGCCTCAGTTCAGTTTCTACCACTACAGTGTGTTGTTAGTTGGACTTGGAACCTTGATATTGTGCTTCTAAGTGGTTATGCCACCATTTTTGCAGGATGTCTCAAATCCTTTGAGCATTTACAGCCGTTATGCTGTCCGAGTCATCCCAGGTTTCTAAATAATCTGATGCATTTGCAAATCCCTTCTCTCCGTTCTCGATGTTCCTTTGGGCCAGATTAACCACACTAATCGTTGAGTTGAGGTACTCTGTTGCCTTGACATATATGTTGGAGTTATTATTATGACCCTAGGTGTCTTAGAGGACCACTTAGTAATCTAGCAATGCTTTGCATTCCCAGTGTGCGGAAACTGGCCATTATTCTCGAAAGCATCCCGTGATGCCATTTAGTTAGTAGGCATTCTATTCCTGGGTTCTTGAACCCAAGATTCACTCTACTTAACTCGTGTAGCTAGTGTTTGCTCGTTCCTTTAGGTTATTAGTAACCTTGCATTAGTCCTCAAGGTCCGAGGTATCTCCTTCTTCCAATACCATGAACCATTATGGCAGAAGTTCTTTTAACCAAAAGATCACAACCAGGGCGCTCTTGAGGAGTACTCCATCCATATTGTGACTCTGCCAGTCCTTCCTCCTCTGCATGGGTTATCCGGAAGAAATATGTTGAACTTGTTCGACATACTAATCCATGCATCCACAACTTAGAAAAACATATGTTCCTTTGAGTTGTCCCTCTTTAGTTATTTTCTGGCCCTCGTCTATCAATTGATAGTCAGGAGCAATTGTGCATTTGTGTTATCGATGCCTATTATTCTTGTGGTCTGTCAAGCCATTCTAAACCGGAATGACTAGGAGAAACAAACTCCAGTACCCCGTCCATCTCTGGGATTGGGTCAAAGTAGTTGTATTCCGCAGATCAAATGCCTAACCAGCTTTTGTTCTGTTCTACCTACGAGTATTACCCTCTTTATGTCAGGAATCTCATGAGGATTGCACCAACCCTCATGAATTCTTGTTGCAGTGATACCTCTGGCCATCGTTATTCATTCCTCGGTCTCCGTGTTATTGTAACCGGAATACTGACAAGTGAATCGTGGTGTGTGAAATCTATACTCCTAGCAACTCCGTTGCTTGGTAGTTAAAGGACAATAATTTCATCCTTAGCGTGTTGGTTATCGAATCACCATTCTGAGGTTGATCGTGCTACCTAGTCCTTATTTTTGGTGCACTCTTCAATCAATGAGTTAGGATTTTTGTCAAACCCTTGCTCAGTTGATCTTATCGTCTTGCCCTGAAAAGCAAGATTGTTCTCGATCTTAATAACAAGTCGGTGGATCGTGATTTTCCAAATATCTTCTTGGAAGTACCACCAGGTTGTCCCTGACCGATATGTTGAGTTTGTGAACAAGTTGGTTTTCCAATAAACCACCCCTTCTCCAAGAATTTGTGTTGGATACCCCTGAGCTAGTTGGTCAAGCTAAACAACAACTTGGAGAGTTGGAAGATAAAAGGTTGTCTAACTTAGTTCATTTCCAAAGGGATATCTTGTGTCTGTGTCTGTGTTGAAGAAAGATGATATCTTCATTGATTGATCCTCGTGATCAATTGTTGGATCTATTGTCTTACCAAATCTTTGATTTGCGTATGGGCTATCATCAAATCAAGTCAGAACCAACGATATGCATAATGTTGTCTTACTCGTGGTTGATCCCTCGAGCATACACCATTACATCCTTTGGTATGACCAGTGCTATCACTTGTTCACATAATTATGGAATTCCATCTCCATGGAAACCTGGATGAAATGTTGTTGAGCCCATCAGCAACACTGCTACCTTCTCCATGACTCGTGTTGAACATCCAGCTAGTATTGGAAACTTTTTGAAAGCATTTTCTTTGTGCTAGTTCATGAAGCCTATGTTTGGATGAAAGGAGTGACTTCCTCTAATCCATGTGCACTTGGTGTAAGTTGCCGCCGTGAATTCCAGAAAGTCAATGTTGTTTCCTCTGGAATCATCCCAAGTCAATCATGCACGTGCAAAGTATCCTGTGGTATGATAGACTGGTCATCTTCATTCCATATGCATCCCTAGCACACCAAGCCACTGATTGATTTGTTCAAGATAAAGGAGTCTGTTCTAAGGTGAATTCTTTGGACTTCCACGCGTGGAGACTTCGATGTCATTAATGATGGTTCCCCACCTGAACTCGGTAGTGTTTTATCATAAGACTACTATGTGGTCATGCTTGTCTGGGACAGCGTGTTCACATGTGTTTGTAGCAGAACCAGCTCGTGTTTTGGAGCTTGCTATCGTAGTTCATCCCCTGAGAATCTCGCAACGTCATCTCGTCGATTTGTGTTGCAAACCTTAATTTTTCTTCCTAGACTTGACGAGTCTGGAATATTCTGACACCAACCAGATCTAAATCTCAGGCAAACATGATGGTTGGAACATTATCCAAGAATTATAATATTGGTCTCTCGATAACCGGTTAAGTGGATGTCGTGGCCAACACACCCAGCCGGAAGACCTATTATTGTAGCATCCTGATTGATAAAGTTGGCCACCTCCCCATAAGGATTCCGTAGGATTTACTTCCGTAGTTATTCCTTATGGATTCCTGCGCTCCCGAAGTCCGACCTACTACTTGATGTTCAAGATACCAAACCACATCTAATGGGTTACGCTAGAACATCAAGGAGAACATTAGAAGCGGAGTGCTAAATGTCTCTCGGTCGATCATCCAGATTTTGCTCCCTTGGCTTCGCTAAGGTGAAATCTGAGAAAGTGTTGTCCTCCTTTGCACCTGCATCCTCCATCACTAATCATCATCGTAGTATGATGTGTTGCCAGGATCCTCGACACGGATGTTGGTAAAACCTTGATGAATATGGAAATGCTCAAATTCTTGAGAGCACGCACAAGCACTAGGTGTTATCATCGGCACTAACTGGAATTGCTCCCAGTTTCCTTCGGTTATGCTAAACCTTTCAAACAGTAGATTCACTCTCTACTGTCGAGCTTCTCCTCAGTTACTAGAATCATTCCTAGCATTTGCATTTTTGTTCCCAGCTTGCACCGTCATTGTGCCATCCTACCTTGGATTACCCTTCCCAGTAATTACTGATAAGGACCATCTTCAAAAGTGGTCCCACCAGGGGTTCCGACCATTTCCGGTGATAAGCAAATCACCCTTGTGTTGTCTTCAACAAGGTAGTCTGCATCGTCCATCCTAGCCCGAGTGTGTCGTTCTCCTGAACTCCCTCGAACGATCGTTTGTGATTGCCTTAGGCTGGCATAAAGAGTTTCAATGATATTTATATCAAAAGTAATTCCTTTTGCCACTTAAGGGAATATTTCTACAAGTCACCTTCCCCAAGGTGCCCCGTTATGGAATCGTGGCAATTATCTCCTCGCTACTTTGAAACCATGCACCGTCTTATTCAACGTGGAATTGTGTTTATCAACTTGAATCTTCGTTCTCTGCTTCACTTCATCCCTCTCTCGATGTATGTGTTGAGTCTCAGCTCAAGAGATACTCAACGTCGCATTCCGTGAGTTGATCGTGAGTTGCTCGATCTTTAAGGAGATCGATTTCTATAGAGTTTACCTTGTCGTCATCGTGTCGGATGAAGATCTCGAAAGCAAAGACGTCAACGTTAATTGAAGCAACGGATCAACATCTTCGCGAAGAGCAATTGGATCATGAAGATCGTGTTAGCATTGTGTACCCTCTGTCTTCTTACCTCACGTCTTGAATCTCGGGACGAGATTCTTGTTTAGTGGGGGTGAGCTGCACAGCCCCAGATCAGCCCTTGTCTGACTTTGCTTGTTCCTCATGTCATCATGTTTAATTTTCAAAGAAACTTGAAATGGGGATGTTGAAACCCTAGCACCAAATGCATTCAACTAGGTTCAAGTAAACAATATTTTCAATGAACCCAAATGCCCTTTAGAAAAGTTCATGATTTTTGTTAAAGGTGAAAACCTCTGCCAAAAATGATGCACCTATTTCTAGGCCATCCTGGATTTTTGAATTAAATCTTATTGTATTTGACTTTTGGGCATTTAAATGCTATAAATAATTTAAATGTTCAAATAATGTTGGAACTATTTTTGGGCCACTGAAATAATTCAGCAAGTGTCCATAAATATTTTCAGGATTTTAGGAAAATGCCTTGGTATTTTTCCTAAGCTCAAAACAGAGGCAAATAATTAGAAAACAAAAACAAATTAGAAAACAGAAGAGAGAGAGAACCTTACCTGGGCCTTACCTGCAGCCCAAGTGGCTAGGCCAGCCCACCTCCCCGGCTCCTGTCGCCTTCCTCCTCCTGCCAGTAGGAGCAGGGGCGCGTGGTCGCCGCGCGCGCGCCAGCTCCTGCTTCCACCGCGACGCCCGGCTCTTCTGAGGGCGCCACGGAGACGCCCAGAGACCCCTCTCTCCTCTCCCTCATTCGCTGCTCTCTCCCTCGCCCTCTGCTCCCTCTCCCGAGCACACCCGAGCGGAGCTCGTCGACGCCGCTCGCCGTAGCCATGGCCACCGGCCACCCCTCGCCCCGCCGATGAGTCCGCGAGCTCCGCCTCGACGCCTTGAAGCTCCCCCTCAACGCGAGCATCGCCGGACGCCCTGTCGCCTCGCCATCGACCCGTCGTCTCCGCGCACGGCCGTGCATCGCCGCCGCCAAATTCCGACGCCGTCCGTCCGTCCCCGAGGCCGCTGACCTTCTCTACCGCATCTTGTGAGCTCCTACACCTTCCCCCGTGCTCACCCCCTCTGTTCCCGCTCTCTAACCGCATCCCCGCCATGGCCGAGCACTCGCTGCCGCCGCCGCGAAGCTCGCCGCTGCTAGCTGCCCCGCCCGACCAACCCAAGCATGGAGTCGTGCTCCGGGTTTCTCCAGGAACCCGTAGCGCGCCTTAGGTCGCCCGGTCGTGCACCATGGCCCTCGCACCCGTGCAAGCCGCAGCTGCGCCGCCACGGAACTCGACGCCGTCGATGTTCCCGGCCACCCTAGCATCGCCTGAGGCCACCAACCTACGCGCCTCCTTGCTCCGGTTCCAACGCGCCCAGCCACGCGAGCTCTCATCGCCGGAGTTGGCCGGACGAGGAGCGCCGCCGCGTTCTGATTAGCACCGGCGGCTAAACGCCGGTTAGGTGACGTGGCAGATTAGGTTAGCCACTAACCCCGTGGTTAGTTTAACCCAGTGACACTGCCACCGGGCCCCACGACGGGTCAAAGCTGAGTCAACGCGGGGTTAAACGGAGTTCAACACTGTCTCAATGACATGCGGGTCCCACCGTCAGGTTTGACCGTGGTTGACTGCTGACGTCGCTATGACACACTGCTGACGTCATATATACATTTGCTGGGATTTTCTTATTTAGAAATAAATCTGAAAATTCCAGAAAATGTTTAAAACTTCAAAAATCCATAGAAATTAATCTATAACTCCAAATGAAATGATTTATATATGAAAAATTATCAGAAAAATCCAAAGAATCTGTTTATTGCATCCTCATGCATGTTTGAACAACTTACAGCCACTGTATATGACAATTTGAATAAATGGCATTTGAAATGTCTTATATGGAGTTTGAATTTGAACCTAAGGTTCAAACCAACTCCATTTAATATGTTGCTAGTTGCATTAGCTCAAAACACATTCATATTGCCATGTCATAGCATGCATCATATTGTGCATTGCATTGATCGTGCCCTTCTCTGTTTGCCGGTAATCGTCCCCTCTCAGTAGCCGATGCTCCGACGATGAGTTCGATGACACCGATGAAGAACTATAACATCTTCAGAAGTGCCAGGCAAGCATAACCCCCTTGTTCATTCCGATACAATCCCACTCTCTCGCTCCTGCTCTCTTTACTGCATTAGGACAACAACGATTCAACTGTTACATGCTGCGGTAGTTGAACCCCTTATCCTCTGCATGACCTGTCATTGCCACAGTAAATAGATGAAACCCACTAGCATGAGTAGGAGTTGTTTGAGCCCTGATGTGCCTACTCATTCATGCTTGTTTGTCATGCCTGCTACTGCTTAGAGTTGAGTTGGGTCTGATTCATCGGGGATGAGTTGGAATGGTGATGAACATGTCCTACTGTGTGTGAGCTAAGTGTGTGAACACGATTTGGTAAAGGTAGCGGTGAGAGGCCATGTAGGAGTACATGGTGGGTTGTCTCATTGAAGCCGTCCCCAGGAACTGAGTTCTGTGTTTGTGATCCATGATACAGTTACTACCACGCATTGGGCCCGAAACCAATGGACCCTCTCGGCTTCTTAATCACCCTTGTCCTCTGTCCAGGAGTTGCAAGTAGTTTCTGGTGTTTGTAGTATGCTGGAGGCCGTGGGCAGCGCTGACCGGAGGGGTGGGCTGTGATGCGGTAGGCACGTGGCCGGGCATGCCGGGCGCCCGTTTGGTGTCTCGGAACCCCGCACACAACGTTCGGGGCCGTATGTGGAAACCTCGGCCGGACTCCCTGCGGATGGAACCTGAATAGGCGATAAACCTGGACTAGAGACTTGAGTGTTTAGGTAGGCTGTGGCCGACACCCTCGCTGGGCCTCCGCTTGAAGGTTGCCGAGTACATGTCGTGTAAACGGCGGTAAGTGGTGAGAGCGTGTGTGTCGAAGTACACCCCTGCGGGGTTAACATCATCTATTCGAATAGCCGTGTCCGCGGAAATGGACTTCTGGGTTGCCTATAACAGTTCATAGACAAGTGAAAGTGGATACTCTAAAATGCGCAAGATAAGCGTGAGTGCTATGGATGGCGTTCTCGTAGGGAGACGGGAGCGGATCCATAGTGGTGTATTTGTATGGTGATTATGTGGACTCGTGTGCGCCACCTCAAAGAGTTACTTGCAGTCATAGTTTAGGATAGCCACCGAGTCAAAGCTGGCTTGCTGCAGTTAAACTCCACTACCCCCTTTGTTGATACCGATGCATATGTAGTTAGTTCTGATGTAAGTCTTGCTGGGTACATTTGTACTCACGTTTGCCTATTTTATGTTTTGCAGAGAGACGTCAGTCTCGCTAGTAGTTCCGTGTGGACTTCGACGCTTAGCTTGATACCTCAGCTACGATCTTGTGCCCTCGGCAGGATCTGGTAGATCGTCAGGCTTCTCAGCCTTTTTCATTTGTAGATGTCTGTACTCAGACGTGTTAAGCTTCCGCATGTGTTTTGACTTGTATGCTCTGAATGTTGGGTCATGAGACCCATGTTTGTAATATCTGGCTCTTCGGAGCCTAATGAATAAATACTCTGAGTCGTAGAGTCTTGTTGTGATGCCATGTTGTATTTGCACATATCGAGCATATTGTGTGTATGATTGAAATGCTTGGTATGTGTGGGATCCGACAATCTAGTTGTCTATCCTTAGCAGCCTCTCTTATGGGGAAATGTAGTCTAGTGCCTCCTTGAGCCATAGTAGTGCGCTACAGCCCGGTTCACCGGAGTCCTGCTAGCCCAGCACTACTGCTCTGGACACCTGACTGGCCGGCATGTGATTCATATCGTTCCTGTGTCTGTCCCTTCGGGGAAATGTCACGCGGTGACATCCGGAGTCCTGCCTAGCCTGCTACAGCCCGGGTTCCCGGAGTCCTGTTAGCCCAGTGCTGCAGCCCGAATTCGCACGCTGCTGACCGACACGTTCGATGTTGATTCATGTATGCCTGTCCCCATACGTTAGTGCCGCTTTGGGTTCACGACTAGCCACGTCGGCCTGGGTTCTCTGTCATATGGATGCTAGCGACACTGTCATATACGTGAGCCAAAAGGCGCAAACGGTCCCGGGCCATGGTAAGGCGACACCCGTGGGAATACCGTGCGTGAGGCCGCAAAGTGATATGAGGTGTTACAGGCTAGATCGGTGTGACTTGGAATCGGGGTCCCGACAGCGTTGGTATCAGAGCCTGACTGCCTGTAGGATTACCAAGCCAAACTGGTCGAAGTTGAGTCTAGAGATGCTTTAGTTATATAAGGGAATTGATTGTGGAAGGGAACGTAAGGCTCTTTTTACTCCTTTACCTTATGCCCTTCTGATCTGAGTCACCCTCTTCTCTTCTACGGGGATTAAGAACTAGGCTTCTCATCTTTCTATCAGGATCACGTGTTACTAATCCGTAGACTCGTAGGATTGTTGGTCTCAAGCCTCAGTTCAGTTTTCTACCACTACAGTGTGTTGTTAGTTGGACTTGGAACCTTGATATTGTGCTTCTAAGTGGTTATGCCACCATTTTTGCAGGATGTCTCAAATCCTTTGAGCATTTACAGCCGTTATGCTGTCCGAGTCATCCCAGGTTTCTAAATAATCTGATGCATTTGCAAATCCCTTCTCTCCGTTCTCGATGTTCCTTTGGGCCAGATTAACCACACTAATCGTTGAGTTGAGGTACTCTGTTGCCTTGACATATATGTTGGAGTTATTATTATGACCCTAGGTGTCTTAGAGGACCACTTAGTAATCTAGCAATGCTTTGCATTCCCAGTGTGCGGATTCTGGCCATTATTCTCGAAAGCATCCCGTGATGCCATTTAGTTAGTAGGCATTCTATTCCTGGGTTCTTGAACCCAAGATTCACTCTACTTAACTCGTGTAGCTAGTGTTTGCTCGTTCCTTTAGGTTATTAGTAACCTTGCATTAGTCCTCAAGGTCCGAGGTATCTCCTTCTTCCAATACCATGAACCATTATGGCAGAAGTTCTTTTAACCAAAAGTCCGAGGTCCGAGGTATCTCCTTGTCGGGGGCGCCTGCCTTGACCTTCTTGCCAGCTCCGGTGTCGTCAGATCCCTCAACGGCAAGCACGGCCTTGCCTTTGCATTTCCTGCTGCGACGCCGGCCCTTCTTCGTCGGGGTAGCGGCGTCTTCATTGGTAGAGTCGGTTTCCGCGCCGGCGTCTTCGCCAGGGTACTTCCTTCCCTCTTTAGCCCGGGCGAACCTATCGGCCAGAACGTAGAGCTCGGCCACATCCTTAACCTTGGTCATCGCCAGCTCCTCGCGCATCTTGCGATTGCACATGTTCTGGTGGAACGCGCTAATCACAGCGGCGGGATGAACGTCGGGGATGTTGTACTGCACCCGGCTGAACCTCTGGATATACTTGCGCAGGGTTTCCCCTTCTTTTTGGGGAATGATGTGCAGATCACTGGCCTGGCCATGAGCTTGGTGGCCTCCTGTGAAGGCGCCAACGAACTCATGGCACATATCCGACCAAGAAGAAATGGAATCCACCGGTAAGTGCATCAACCAAGACATCACATTGGGCTTGAGCGCCAGCGGGAAATAGTTGGCAAGCACCTTGTCATCGCGAGCCCCAGCAGCCTGCATCGCGATGGTGTAGATGCTGAGGAACTCGGACGGATGGGTCTTGCCAGTGTACTTTTCGCCGACGTCGGGCTTGAACGTGCAGTGGGACGGCCACTGGAACTGCCGCAGCTCACGGGTAAAGGCCGGGGCAGCCCACCTTGTAAGGTAGGCCGCTAGAGCCCCCCGGTGCCGGGTGGTCCATAGCGGGTCCCGCCCGCTTGTCCGACTGGCGGCGCGTTTCATGCGGGCGCTCGACGGTGGTTCGAGCGTCTTCGTGAGCTCGTTCCCGAAGGACCTGGCGCTGGTCGCGGAGGGTCTGCGGGTCAGACGACGCTATGGAGATGTTATCACAAGCGTCATCACGACGGGCCGATGCCCGCGGCGGCTGGCGAGGAGGAGGAGAGTGCACCGTGGCCGCAACTCCCCGGTCCTCCCAGCGCCAGAATGCGGTGGCTCGGTGGAGCGCCGACCCGAGGGTCCCGCCGGTCGCGGATCGTCTTTGTTGGCGATGGCGACGAGGCTCCCGGTGGTGGCCCTCCACTCATCAAGCTTCTCCGCGGCAAGAGGGAAGTCGAGGAGCAGCTGCACGCGCGCCAAAGCTTCTGCGGGCATGGGCGGCGGCGATAGCTGCGTGGATCGCGGCGCGCTTTGACTTCTAACTACGTTAGAAGGAGCTCCGTTACGACCCAGCGGCTGCGTGCCATTTTCGCTAGCGCTTCGGCGGGCGTGCTGAACCCCTTCATCCTGCGGACGACGCACGGGGCTCTTCCCACGGCGGTGCTCAGGGTCACCAACGTGGTGACGCTGCTCGGCGCGCACACCATGGGAAGAGCGCGCAGTGGTCGCCAGTGTGGGCATCCTGGAGGTCGCTGCGCCGCCCGGAGGTGGCACAATGACACCCCTGGAGGGCCCCGCGCCGCCTGCGGGGGGCCCAGCTCCGTCTTTGGATCCGGCGACGTGTGGCCGACCGTCTGGTCCGCGAACGATGCTGCTCGCTAGGCTCTGACTACCAGGGCGATGCTGGTGCTCGCGGACCGCGGCCCGGGTCCTGTCTGCGACCGGTCCACTGCCCCCCGCACCGGCACGGGCCGTTTGGCTCCCAACGAGCCGACCGTCGTGGCCGTCTTCTTCTTAGGAGCCATGGCGACGAAGAACTGCTAGGCTGATTACTAGACCAGATTCTCACAACTACGCACGCCCCTGTCTGGCGCGCCAAAGATGTCGGTGTGGAACGACACCTATGGGATCACAAGAATCCCTACTACGGTTGCCGGGGCGCGGGGTTGCGAGAAGAGCAGGGTTAGTAGCCAGCACAAGGATCGTTTACCCAGGTTTGGGCCACGAGGATGCGTAAAACCCTAGTCCTGCTTTGGTGGGTGTATTTCAGAGAGTTCTTGAGCTCTCGAACTTGCTGTGGTCAGTGCATGGTTCGAAAGAGTCGAATCCTTCTCCAAAATGCCATGGGCCTCCTTTTATAGTCGAAAGGGGCTGCCACAGTGGCACACAGGAGGTGGAAAGGCGTACAGTGCCCTGAGCTTATCGCTCGTATTACAGGACAAGACACATTTAATGCGTAGCTTAGGTGTCCCCTTGCTTTATTGGGGACGGGGGCGAGGCCCGTCCCGTCCATCACCGCTCCTCCTCGCTTTGACACGCGCCCTGGCCAGTGAGGCGTGTGGTGCCATGTAGGCAGGCAGGCAGCTGAGGTGGCGCAGTGGCGGAGCCTTCACGAAGATCTGCATGCCGCCACGCTGGTGCTCGATGAGTTGGCTTGGGAGCTGCATGTTGCCACACAGGTGCCCGCCCAGCTGGTTGGGCTGGCAGCTGCATGTGAACGGCGGTGGAAGCTTGGTTGGCGTGGGCCTGGCGGTGGCCCTGCTGGCGTCCTTGGTGAGGGCCTTGTCGGGTGGCCCGGCAAGGGTCTTGCCGTGTGGCCCGGCAAGGGTCTTGCCGTGGCGCGCTGTCGTCCCCGGCAAGGGCCTTGCCGGGGGTCTGGTGGTCTTCCTCGGCAAGGATGTTGCCGAGGATCGTCGTCTTCTAATCCTCATCTGATCTTGAATATGTCTTCACAAAGATCTCCATGCCACCACGGAGGTGCCTCCCGAGCCCTGGCCCAACGTGGATGATGGCGTCGGGGACCGTGGGCTCAAGGGTGGCTTGCTCTGTTGGTGTGGGGCGAGCTGTCCCGGCAAGGATCTTGCCGGGGCTGCTGAGGCTGCCCGGCAAGGGTCTTGCCGGGGGAACCTGCTTTGTCCCTCTGCCCTTTGTGGTCTTGGCCTTGGCGTTGCTCTTATTATCTTGGGCTTTGGTCTTACCTTGGCTCACCTCCCCTGTTCTACTTGGTGTGACCGTAGGCGTGGCTCCGACTGCCCGTGCACAGGTATAGGGGTACAAAAATGCACCCCTCTTTTTGTACACCGACACGCAACACCATATGAGCCGCGATTGGAGCAATCTCCCCAGTGACATCCTCGACCTCTGTTGTTCGTGTATGGATATGTTGACCGCCCTGCGGCTGGCTGCATGCACGAGGGACATGCACACAGCCATCATCGAAGCGAGGCCTAAGCTTTTCAAGACACCCTGCTTGCTGCTATCTGGTCTTGCGAGATTTGCTCACCATGATACGGAGGAGTATATGATGCCCCTCGACTTCAATCCGACCTCCATTAGCCGAAACTTCTTTGCAGGTATGTAGTGGGTCGCCATACATCATTTCCCTCGACTTCGATCCAATCACCATCGCCCTAAACTTCTTGGCAGGTATGTACTGGGTTGGCATGAGCTCCCACTGGATGGCTGCCGTCAGACAAGACCGGAAAAAGTTGGTGCTCGTGAACTTCCACACCTCCCATGAGATTATTCTTCCTACGTTGGATTATATAGGGTTTTACCGTCGCGGTCCAAGTCATCTAGATTACGAAGTCAATTGGAAGCACCTTCTTTTGCAGAGGATTGTAATCTACCAAGTGCCCTCATGAGATGCGAATTATGTGGACTTCAAACTAATTGCCTTGTTCGACCGCGGACTCGCCTATCTTTCCGCTGGTGCCTTCTTTAGCTGGAGATAGCTCACCTCGCAGTGGATCGTCAAAGTTGATACACACTTCTGTGATGCTATTGAACATAATGGCATCATCTACGCGATCGACAAAGCAGATGGCACCACATATTGCTAGGACGGCGCGTGTAAGTTGTTTCCTTCTGATGTTAATGATGACGCCATGACACTGTTTGAACTTTTTGTGATGATTGGCATATCCCTGTTTGAGCAGAATTTGAGTAGAACTATGAGAATGTATTAGACACGCCGTAAATCAGCTATATTTGGAATGAGTTAATTCATGCGATTGTGACCATGTCATTACAGCCAATTTGTACCCCTGAATAATCAAACGGTTAGGAAGATATGGATATTCTCCTTATTTTATAGGAATCTATATACTACTAAAATGAGTGTGTATCAATGGCCATGTTTGTTTCATCATTTTCATGATGTAGAAACATGCATCACGCTGTTGGTTTCATCTAACCATTCATTAGGGAAGTAAATGTGCATATGGAGAACTCTATATTTGGAAGTAGTGAAATCCTGTAATGCTTACCATGTGTACATACCTATATTCTCCCTTCACCAATCAATGGCTAGAATAATATCCTCACAAAAATTTTGCCCACAAAACATGAGTATATAACAATGCATGGTGTGTTAGTTTCCTTGAAGAATTTGTTTGTGAGGATAGAACATGATTACATAACATGCATGACATGGTAGTTTCCTGTGAAGAATCGATTGCGAGATAAGATGAGTATAACCATGCATGGCACTTCTATATTTTCGAACCCAGTATACATTTCCCTGTATTTTCCTCCCAGTTCCAACAGGGACATATCAATGTTGTTTCTTCCATTATCCTACTCATACTCTGAACAATGTTGATCTTACATTAACAATGCATGTCCTTTTTGATATGATGCAGTGTTGTAACACCCCAAAATTGTCCCTAGGATTTTTTTTAAAGGGTTTCTTTATTTGGATGAGTTTTTGGTTTGGCCATTTTATCTAAAATATCAAAATCAGTTCTCATATTACGAGGATTTTGTTTTATGGAATTTAAAAATATTCCAAGGGTTTGGTCACTTCACTCTTTTCAAACACTTCTAACTCTTCCCAAAAATCTATTCTGTCACTCTAAATTCCTATCCTAGTCTTCCTCACTTTCTAGGACAGTGTCCAACATCTCACTTCTCCACAAAAATATTTTCCTCATATTTAATAAATTCCCAAGGTGGAATTTATATTTATCAGGGTTTCTATGGTTTACAAAGGAACCACATTCTAGGTGACTCCTCTGCATCAGCAAAAATTACACCAGCAACTAGACAGTACCCACAACCCATTTCACCAAAAAAATGGGGTTCCACAGTTCAAAATTTTCAAATTCCATGCAATTCAAATTTGGACCAGATTCACATTTCATGGTCAAAACCCAATTTTCCTTGATCCAACAATTCTGAAATTTGGCCAGACACTCTCTTATGCATAAACACATCACCACACAAATTCTCAAAATTTTCTAAAATGTCTAGAGCTCTCTGGCATTTTGTCAAACACCTGTCGTGCACTGTTCACCACTGTAAAAAAGTTCCAGTAAATTTCAGAAGTAACAGAAGTTCAGAGAGAGAGGGAGATCGATGTCGTGCACTTCTCCTCTTCCACTTCCCCGCACGGTGTCATCTACCTGAGGCATAAATGAGATGCCCAGACCCCTATGGTCAGTGCCTCGTTGCCGACCAGCACAGTGGCTTGTCGGTGCACCTGCCACCGCCCTCAGCCGCGACGGCCAAGCGGATCAGCTCGCCGACCAGCGCCTTCACTCACCTACTGCTCCCCTACCTATCTCCTCTCCACGCGTCGCCTCCCATACAGTGTTAACGCACCGTCCACACCACCCCGCGCCCGCCTGTCAGTCGCTGGAGCCGCACGCTGCCCGCCATGGCCGAACGGATCACAGCATCGGGACTAGGCAGTGGAGCTCGTGGACGTCGCGCTGGCTCTCCGAGAGACTCCGTCGACCTCATCCACTCCACGTCGACCGCACCCGCCGTCCAAACCTACCTCACCGGCCGGAGTTAACTCTGACGTGATCCACTCCGCCACTGACCTGCTCGAACCGCCTATAAAAGGCTACCAGGGGCCCCGTTCTTCAACCGCACCACTCCACCACCATCTCAATCGATCTCCCGCACACCACCTCGACCTCGGGGAGGTTTTCTTCCCCGGCTCCGACCACCGATCCGCCACCCTTCCCGATTAGCACGACGCCATTACTCTACCTCCACCTCCAAAACTCTACCAGTATCCCACTGATCCACCATGTGATCGTCTCCGCGCTTCAATTTGACGCAAGAAGCCCTCTCCGGCGTGTCCCACAACCACCCGACGCCGCCGTCCGCCGCAGTCGACCTCGCCGTCGTTCTGGTGCTCGCCGACGACCACCACCACCACCCACTGACGCGGAGTGCCACCCCGAACTTGTCCCAACCATCGCCGCCTCCTGAAATGCCGGCGATCGCCGTCAGTGACCACCGCCTCCCCTCTGTACATACGCGCATAGAGCGCGTTTGAATTTCAAACCTGACGGGTAGGGCCCACCCATCAGTATTATGTTCTTTTCCGTTATTTTCAAAAGTGTCTTTTCCACGGTTACGCTTTCCTCGCTGGGAAGCGTATTTCTGTCCGAGGCGCTTTCACTTATTACTGCAGGGACCCGCTGGCAGTTATTTTATTTACAAAGAGGTCCCTGATTTTAAATCCTTAATAACTTTTAAACCACGAATCAGATTCAATTGATTCTTCTTCTGAAATTATTATTTTTTCACTCTAGTTTATTTTAGTATTTATTTAAAAATAGTTTGAGACAACTTTTTGTGCTGTTGCAAAAAAGTTGAAGTTGGACTTTTATTTTCAGAAAACGAAGATGGGGACTATACCGGGAGTTTTGAAGAACCTCTTGCTGATTACTTTGGTCAAGGCAAGCATTATTGTACTTGGGTTATAATGAATTACCTACATGGTTGCATCGGAGTAGTTTTGCACCGTATAGTAGTAATAGTTGGAGCATGCATCGGTCACGTCAATTTGAGAACTATTGCATGAACCCTGTTGCATGTCATGTGAGCACTATTGCATTCATCATATTTCTTTTTGCTAACGTATGAATGTGGTAAGAATCCAGGAGTGTATCTCCTGCCTTGGACGTGCCGATGGGCACGGGCTGTGCTATGACACGATGGTGTCATTGTGGCATGAGAGGTATGCCAGTTTTAATAACAACACCTCCTGAGTCGACCTAGAATCGAGTCTTGTTCCATTAAGCCTAACTACACAACGTGCTGCCACTTGTCTTCCCGCAAGGGGAGTGCGATTTAGTAAGTTGTTAACCCCTTTCCGTGTACACACCACTTAGAGAGGCCACGATGAGGGTTCCACGGCCATGGACTAATGTCATTCATCGGGTCAGGGGGCATGGGTGTACCCGACTGGGCCGAGAGGGGGGCACCCCTTGTAATCCGCGCGTATTAATAGTGATCCCATGCTATTCGAGACAATGGTCTCCCCGGCTTAGAGTTTTTCTGGAAAGATGCTTTGGGTGATTCCTGGCATCCAGAAAGTTATTCTGGTGTGTGCTGGTACGGTGTGTTTCCAACCCAAAAACCGTAATGGAAATTAGTCAAGTTCTAAACATTGGCTACAGAAATTCCATACATGTGGGTAAAGAGTACACCCTCTGCAGAGTTACATCTATTCGAATAGCCGTGTCCACAGTCAAAGGCACAGTTGGGAAGGGTCAAGTATCGGTCCCGGTGTCGGTCCTTGGAGGAAAATAATTAAACTGAGCTTGATCCATCTTGAAAGATGATTATGGGCACCACCGAGGCTGTCATGAATAATATTGTTATGCATGTGATGGGCTAACCCATTTCTCTTATTCAACTATACTGAGTGTCACTTGGGATGGCTAGACTACCCGTGCACTCAGCTTTATTTTCTTTTCTGAGTATCACTTGGGATGGCTAGACTACCTGGATACTCAGTTTTAATTTCAAGACCTAACGTGGCGTCGCTTGAGTTCTCGGGTGGTCCTGTCTCGCCCGATTCTCTTTTAGACACCCGTTTGGCGTTTCTTCTCAAGACCTGACGAGGCGTCGCTTTCAGACACTCGTTTGGCGTTTTTCTTGGAATTTCTCGGGCGGTCTAACGCCCGATGTTCCACTTTAAATTTCTTGGCTATCACTATTGTTATCTGATTATTTATCCACACCTGGTTGACATTATCATGTCATGATTTAATTCCAGTCAACATGTGCATTTAACATAGCCCATCATGAGCATTTGCATTCATTATACCTTTTGTTCATAATGTTTGCGAGTACATTCCAACGTACTCACATGCTTGTCCCTGGCTATTGTCTTGGCCAGACCTGGAGGAGGACGAGCTTGCAGAGGAGGACTGCGCTAGCGAGCCCAACGCGTAGAGGTGTTCCCAGCCAGTCACTTGTGGATTTGGAGTCTACCACGTGTATCATCCACTAGTGCTTCCGCTACACAAATAAAATAGTCAAGTCTCACTCTGACGCTTGGCTTACTTTATTGTATCGGTGCTATATCACCGTCACCCACTGTCATATTCCACCGCCACCTGTCTCACAAGTTGTAACAAATTCTAGAGCACTCTGGCTCAACCCGATGTAATATTATGTTTGTACTGGTTATCTATATCAAGGAAGTCCACCAACAGTCCTGATCTTGGGGCTGGTGTGACTTTGGGCTATTCTGTGTTTAATTACGGAAATGAGCCTGACAAACCTTGGTATCAGAACCAGGCTGACTGTAGGAAGCCCTAGGTGCGTTCGCTAGTAATAGGATCAGTCCTAACATTTTTAGCATGCATTTTTTGCATTGTAACAAATTTTCCTTAGTCATCATATACTTATGATATGACTACTTGGATTTTTGTCTACTGTTGTAGATGTCTGGCGGCAGCTGTCCGACCCAGATATTCACCAACGAGCCTACGGGATTTTCCTGTCTTCTCGTCATCATCGCTAGGGTCGCGGTGAGATCACCAAGCCGTCCTGAGTACACCATCTTCCCCGACGGGATCACAGACACCCTGACCATGTACCAGGCCTCGATATATATTCGGGGTGAATCCGCCGAGCCTCACCGCAACTACCGCTTTGTTGGGAGAGTCATGCCTACTGAGAGGCATGCTATCTAGATGGCCGCTCGTGAAGCCATTGCTCATCTAAGGGACATCCTTCCAATCATGCAGACCCGTCCCTATTACTACCTTCCATGCCACGTTCCGTACAAAAGTCATTATGCTTTCTCATGCACCGCGGAAGAAAGGGATGAGACAATTGAACCCCTGGTTCAATATATCATGGCTCTAGAATCAGTCTTCACCTCACTGGTGGATGACTATCTTATTGTAGAAATGGACTTAGCTCGTGCGAGAGTTCCTCGCAGGAGGGAGCTCCGTTCTCTGTCACCACGTGCTTCACGCATTCCGACTCCACCATATATCCCTTCTACTTATTTCGCGTTTCGACGCCCATCCCCGAGCAACGAAGCTAGTCGCTTGGTTGCATCCATTCCCGTTAGAGCGTCAACACCGACTAGCACAGTGCCACTGTGAGCGAGCGTGGCATCAACGACTGCGCGACTGGAAACCATACACGAGGAGGATGAGGAGATCGAATGTCAGCACCCCGTCTGGGACTCACACTCAGCAGAGCCTATGACATCTCAAATACTCCATGATGGCAGCCAAGGCAGCTACACCGTAACCACCCTTTAAGGAGATGTAGTTGTAAAATAGTTATCTTCTGTCTTTTCCTCCCTTGTAAGATAGCAAGTAGTAGGCTCAGACTGCAGCACGCTAGAATTTAGAGCGGTGCGCTAGTTTTAATAAGTGGTCATGTGGTATACGGCGGCAGCAGGCATATTGTATAATTAGATCATGCATGTATGATTAAGTCCTCCATGTATAATTAAAACATGCATGTATAATATGTCTTGATGTACTTGCGTCTTGGGGGGAGTTTATTTTCAGTTTCTTAAAGATTTGTTTTTCTCCTTTGAAATAATTTTCTCATCATGTTACACCAATACCCCGGAAAGAAAATGCATCGTCCCTGGACTCGTTCTATGCCCAGTCCACCAGAGGACAACTTTGCGCAGATGGGAAACAATTTCACACTTGGACAGACAAGTCAACAAAGCAATGATTCCGTGCTTTCACAAGTGTTCCGTCTGTATGAGCAAAGTCAGCAACAGCACCAGAAAATGATGCAGCACTTGATAAATATGGGGAATCACCAAGGACAGCACCAACCCAGGTCAAAAGTATTTGAACTCCAGAAGACCAACCCAACGGTCTTTTCTCACGCAGATAAACCTCTGGAGGCAGACGACTGGCTACATGACATTGAAAGGAAATTGGTCATAGCCCAGTGTACGGACTAGGAAAAAGTACTATATGCTCCGCATTACTTTTCTGGTACAGCAGCATCATGGTGGGAAAATCTATGCCACACACATCCCAATGGAGGGGACATGACTTGGGAGCAATTCAAGGAAAACTTCCGGGGAGCCCATATCCCCAATAGTATCCCGAAGTTAAAGAAAAGAGAGTTTGAGGATCACAAGCAACGGGGCACAACGGTAACCACTCGACCAATTTACTCAGCTAGCTCGGTACGCCAATGATGAGTACACGACAGAGAACAAAAAGATGGAAAAAATTCTGGACGGACTTGTTCCATCTCTAAAGTGCCAACTGGTGGTCCACACCTTTCCGGATTTCAAGACACTAGTAGACAAGGCTATTATTCTGGAAAACGAGCACCACAACTTGAACGAGATTCGCAAGCGCCGTATGAACCAGTCAACACTAATCCGCAACAACAGGCCCCAAAATGAATGGCCCCGAAATGAATTTCAGAAACCTGTGATACGCCGACCAGCAGTACCAACACCACGGCCGCAACAGAATCGCAGCCCTTTGAACAATCGGGCCAAGGAAACCGTGTAGCATCCTGGCATCACTTGTTATGCCTGTGGTGCGGAAGGGCATTATGCTATGGAGTGCCCAAAACAGGGAAATAATGCTCCAAGACGCAACAACAACGGCCACGGGACAAACGCAGCCCCACGACACAACAACATGTCCAGGGTAAAGGACTATGATGTGGGAATTCATCATCACCAGGGTAAAGAAAATGTTGTGGCAGACGCACTCAGCCGAAACCCATGCACAGGCAACGACAGTGTGCGATTTCCACAGGATGAGTTCAATCAGGAGTTTGCCAAACTAAACATGGTTCTAGTTACAGAAGGAAATGTTGCTCATCTAGAAGTAAAGCCAACATTGGAAGATCAGATCAAAGAAGCTCAGAAAGGACACCCCAGCATTGAAGGAATTAAAAGGTAAACTTAGGCAAGGCATCTGAGTTTACCATTGATGAGCAAGGAATCCTATGGTACATAAGAAGGCTATGCGTGCCCGACAAAGAAGAACTCAAGCAAAAAAATTTGGTAGAAGCCCATACGACTCCATAATCCATTCACCCAGGAGGAACCAAAATGTACAAAGACCTACAGGAGAACTTTTGGTGCCACGGGATGAAAAGAGATATAACTGTGTATGTTACACAGTGTGACTCTTGTCAGCGTATAAAGGCAGAACATCAGAGGCCAGCAGGATTACTGCAGCCACTCAAGGTACCTGAATGGAAGTGGGACGAGATAGGAATGGATTTTATTGTCGGATTACCAAGATCATGACACGGGAATGATGCTATCTGGGTTATCACAGATTTACTAACCAAGGTGGCACATTTCATTCAAGTAAAAACAACATACTCAACTCAGAGGCTTGCTAGGTTATACCTCTCTTGAATTGTCTGCCTACACGGAGTTCCCAAGACCATAGTCTCCGACAGAGGCACTCAGTTTGTCTCAAGGTTTTAGGATCACCTGCAGCAGGCCCTGGGAACGCAATTGGTTTTCAGTATGGCATATCACCCACAGACAGGGGGACAGACTGAACGAGTAAACCAAATATTGGAAGACATGCTGAGAGCTTGTGTTCTTACTTATGGAGGCAGTTGGGAGGATAGTTTCCCATACGCGGAATTCTCATACAACAACAGCTATCAGGCAAGTCTAAAGATGTCACCCTTTGAAGCACTGTACGGCCGAAGATGTCGTACCCCACTCAATTGGTCTGAAACAAGAGACAGCCGAATCTTTGGCCCGGAAGTTCTCAAAGAGGCAGAAACAAAAGTGAAACTTATTCGGGATAGACTGAAAACAGCTCAGAGCCGTCAGAAAAGCTATTATGACCAGAAACACCGCCAGATCAGTTTTGAACCTGATGAGTATGTGTACCTCAGGGTATCCCCAATGAGAGGACTACAGAGATTTAAGGTCAAAGGAAAGCTAGAACCATGGTTTGTTGGACCATATAGAATAATTGCAAGGAGAGGCAAGGTTGCCTACCAACTAGAGCTACCAGAAAAATTGTCAGATGTTCATGACGTGTTCCATGTATCACAACTAAGGAGATGTGTTAGTAATCCGGACAAACAAGTCCAACACCAGGACCTGGATCTTCAACCAGACCTTACATATAAGGAGCGCCCGATAAAAATCTTGGAGGAGTCGGAAAGGAGGACCTGACAGAGCGTGATAAAATTTTATAAGGTTCAGTGGAGTAATCATACCGAGGAACAAGCTGTTGGGGAATGCAGTAATTTCAAAAAAAATCCTACACACACGCAAGATCTATCATGGTGATGCATAGCAACGAGAGGGGAGAGTGTTGTCTATGTACCCTCGTAGACCAAAGGTGGAAGCGTTATGTCAACACGGTTGATGTAGTCATACGTCTTCATGATCCGACCGATCCTAGTACCTAAAGTACAGCACCTCCGCCATCTGCACACGTTCAGCTCGGTGACGTCCCACACTCTCGATCCAGCTGAGTGTCGAGGGAGAGTTTCGTCAGCACGACGGCGTGATGACGGTGATGATGAAGCTACCGGCGCAGGCCTTCGCCTAAGCACTATGACGATATGACCGAGGTGGATTATGGTGGAGGGGGCACCGCACACGGCTAAGACAATGTCTGTTGTTGTGTTCTAGGGTGCCCCCCTGCCCCCGTATATAAAGGAGCAAGGGGGAGGCTGGCCGTCCCTAGGGCGCGCCAAGGAGGGGAGGAGTCCTCCTCCTAGTAGGAGTAGGACTCCCTCTTTCCTAGTCCAACTAGGAGGAGAAGGGGAAAGTGGGAAAGGAGAGGAAGAGGAGAAGGAAAGGGAGGGCGCGCCCCCCTCCCTAGTCCAATTCGGACTCCCTATAGGGAGGGGCGTGGCTGCCCCTTGTGGGCTGCCTCCCCTCTTCCCTATGGCCCGTGTAGGCCCAATCTTCCCCCCCCCCGGGGGGGGGGGGTTCCGCTAACCCTCCGGCACTCCGGTTTTCTCCTAAATCACCTGGAACACTTCCGGTGTCCGAATATAGCCATCCAATATATCAATATTTATGTCTCGACCATTTCGAGACTCCTCGTCATGTCCGTGATCATTTCCTGAAACACATAAACTCATAATATCTATGTATTCACACATGTACTAAGTTTCCGGTTAATACAATTCTAGCATGAATAATAAACATTTATCATGATATCAGGAAATGTAAATAACAACTTTATTATTGCCTCTAGGGCATATTTCCTTCAGTCTCCCACTACGGGAATTGTCTTATAGTCCTTGCATATTATCGCGAGGGCAGTGATTGAAGAATTCTGTCAATGGCACTATCATCAGGAAGATTAACTCCCAGTTGAATCAAGTGATTGTTGTACCCAGACATTTTGAGTATATGTTCACTGACAGAACTATTCTCCTCCATTTTGCAGTTGTAGAACTTATTGGAGACTTCATATCTCTCAATCCGGGCATTTGCTTGAAATATTAACTTCAACTCCTGGAACATCTCGTATGCTCCATGATGTTCAAAACATCGTTGAAGTACCGGTTCTAAGCCGTAAAGCATGGCACACTGGACTATCGAGTAGTCATCAGCTTTGCTCTGCCAGACGTTCATAACATCTGGTGTTGCTCCTGCAGTGGGTTTGGCACCTAGCGGTGCTTCCAGGACGTAATTCTTCGGTGCAACAATGAGGAAATCCAGAAGTTACGGACCCAGTCCGTGTAGTTGCTACCATCATCTTTCAACTTAGCTTTCTCTAGGAACGCATTAAAATTCAACGGAACAACAGCACATGCCATCTATCTACAACAACATCGACATGCAAAATACTATCAGGTACTAAGTTCATGATAAATTAAAGTTTAATTAATCAAATTAATTAAGAACTCCCACTTAGATAGACATCCCTCTAATCATCTAAGTGATCACGTGATCCAAATCAACTAAACCATGTCCGATCATCACGTGAGATGGAGTAGTTTTCAATGGTGAACATCACTATGTTGATCATATCTACTATATGATTCATGCTCGACCTTTCGGTCTCCGTGTTCCGAGCCCATATCTACATATGTTAGGCTCGTCAAGTTTAACCCGAGTATTCTGCGTGTGCAAAACTGGCTTGCACCCATTGTATGTGAACGTAGAGCTTATCACACCCGATCATCACGTGGTGTCTCGGCACGACGAACTTTCGCAACGGTGCATACTCAGGGAGAACACTTGTACCTTGAAATTTAGTGAGAGATCATCTTATAATGCTACCGTCGAACTAAGTAAAATAAGATGCATAAAGGATAAACATCACATGCAATCAATATAAGTGATATGATATGGCCATCATCATCTTGTGCCTTTGATCTCCATCTCCAAAGCACCATCATGATCACCATCGTCACCGGCTGGACACCTTGATCTCCATCGAAGCATCGTTGTCGTCTCGACAACTATTGCTTCTACGACTATCGCTACCGCTTAGTGATAAAGTAAAGCAATTACATGGCGATTGGATTTCATACAATAAAGCGACAACCATATGGCTCCTGCCAGTTGCCGATAACTGTGTTACAAAACATGATCATCTCATACAATAAAATTTAGCATCATGTCTTGACCATATCACATCACAACATGCCCTACAAAAACAAGTTAGACGTCCTCTATTTTGTTGTTGCAAGTTTTACGTGGCTGCTACGGGCTGAGCAAGAACCGTTCTTACCTACGCATCAAAAACCACAACGATTTTTCGTCAAGTGTGTTGTTTTAACCTTCAACAAGGACCAGGCGTAGCCATACTCGATTCAACTAAAGTTGGAGAAACTGACACCCGCCAGCCACCTGTGTGTGAAGCACGTCAGTAGAACAAGTCTCGCGTAAGCGTACGCGTAATGTCGGTCCGGGCCTCTTCATCCAACAATACCGCCGAATCAAAGTAAGACGTTGGTGGTAAGTAGTATGACTATTATCGCCCACAACTCTTTGTGTTCTACTCATGCATATAACATCTACGCATAGACCTGGCTCTGATACCACTATTGGGGAATGCAGTAATTTCAAAAAAAATTCCTACGCACACGCAAGATCTATCATGGTGATGCGTAGCAATGAGAGGGGAGAGTGTTGTCTACGTACCCTCGTAGACTGAAAGCGGAAGTGTTATGTCAACGTGGTTGATGTAGTCGTATGCCTTCACGATCCGACCAATCCTGGTACCTAAAGTACGGCACCTCCGCGATCTGCACACGTTCAGCTCGGTGACGTCCCACACTCTCGATCCAGCTAAGTGTCGAGGGAGAGCTTCGTCAGCACGACGGCGTGATGACTGTGATGATGAAGCTACCGGCACAGGGCTTTGCCTAAGCACTACGATGATATGGCCGAGGTGGATTATGGTGGAGGGGGGCACCGCACACGGCTAAGACAATGTCTGTTGTTGTGTTCTAGGGTGCCCCCCTCCTCCCATATATAAAGGAGCAAGGGGGGAGGCCGGCCGGCCCTAGGGCGCGCCAAGGAGGGGAGGAGTCCTCCTCCTAGTAGGAGTAAGACTCCCCCTTTCCTAGTCCAACTAGGAGGAGAAGGGGAAAGTGGGAAAGGAGAGGAAGAGGAGAAGGAAAGGGGGGCGCGCCCCCCTCCCTAGTCCAATTTGGACTCCCTATAGGGAGGAGGCGCGGCTGCCCCTTGTGGGCTGCCTCCCCTCTTCCCTATGGCCCATGTAGGCCCAATCTTTCCCTCGGGGGGGAGGGGTTCTGGTAACCCTCCGGCACTCCGGTTTTCTCCGAAATCACCCGGAACACTTCTGGTGTCCGAATATAGCCGTCCAATATATCAATCTTTATGTCTCGACCATTTCGAGACTCCTCGTCATGTCCGTGATCATATCCGGGACTCCGAACTACCTTCAGTACATCAAAACACATAAACTCATAATATCGATCGTCACAAAACGTTAAGCGTGCGGACCCTACGGGTTCGAGAACTATGTAGACATGACCGAGACACGTCTCCGGTCAATAACCAATAGCGGAACCTGGATGTTCATATTGGCTCCCACATATTCTATGAAGATCTTTATCGGTCAAACCGCATAACAACATACGTTGTTCCCTTTGTCATCGATATATTACTTGCCCGACATTCGATCGTCGGTATCTTAATACCCAGTTCAATCTCGTTACCGGCAAGTCTCTTTACTCGTTTCGTAATGCATCATCCCGCAACTAACTCATTAGTCACATTGCTTGCAAGGCTTATAGTGATGTGCATTACCGAGAGGGCCCAGAGATACCTCACCGACAATCGGAGTGACAAATCCTAATCTCGATCTATGCCAACTCAACAAGTACCATCGGAGGCACCTGTAGAGCACCTTTATAATCACCCAGTTGCATTGTGACATTTGGTAGCACACTAAGTGTTCCTCTGGTATTCGGGAGTTGTATAATCTCATAGTCATAGGAACATGTATAAGTCATGAAGAAAGCAATAGCAACATACTAAACGATCAAGTGCTAAGCTAACGGAATGGCTCAAGTTAATCACATCATTCTCTAATGATGTGATCCCATTAATCAAATGACAACTCATGTCTATGGCTAGGAAACTTAACCGTCTTTGATTCAACGAGCTAGTCAAGTAGAGGCATACTAGTGACACTCTGTTTGTCTATGTATTCACACATGTACTAAGTTTCCGGTTAATACAATTCTAGCATGAATAATAAACATTTATCATGATATAAGGAAAATATAAATAACAACTTTATTATTGCCTCTAGGGCATATTTCCTTCAGAAGAAACTTGGGAAAGAGAGGATCACCTAAGGACTCAATATCCGTACCTGTTTGAGGGACAGCTGAAATCTCGGGGACGAGATTTTTCTTAAGAGGGGTAGGTGTTGTAACACCCCAAAATTGTCCCTAGGATTTTAGTTTTTTTTAAAGGGTTTCTTTATTTGGATGAGTTTTTGGTTTGGTTATTTTATCTAAAATATCAAAATCATTTCTCATATTTGGAGGATTTTGTTTTGTGGCATTTAAAAATATTCCAAGGGTTTGGTCACTTCACTCTTTTCAAACACTTCTAACTCTTCCCAAAAATCTATTTTGTCACTCTGAATTCCTATCCTAGTCTTCCTCACTTTCTAGGACGGTGTCCAACATCTCACTTCTCCACAAAAATATTTTCCTCATATTTAATAAATTCCCAAGGTGGAATTTATATTTATCAGGGTTTCTATGGTTTACAAAGGAACCACATTCTAGGTGACTCCTCTGCATCCACAAAAATTACACCAGCAACTAGACAGTACCCACAACCCATTTCACCAAAAAAAATGGGGTTCCACAGTTCAAAATTTTCAAATTATATGCAATTAAAATTTGGACCAGATTCACATTTCATGGTCAAAACACAATTTTCCTTGATCCAACAATTCTGAAATTTGGCGAGAAACTCTCTTATGCATAAACACATCACCACACAAATTCTCGAAATTTTCTAAAATGTCTAGAGCTCTCGCGCATTTTGTCAAACACCTGCCGTGCACTGTTCACCACTGTAAAAAAGTTCCAGTAAAATTCAGAAGTAACATAAGTTCAGAGAGAGGGGGAGATCGATGCCGTGCACTTCTCCTCTTCCACTTCCCCGCGCGGTGTCGTCTACCTGAGGCATAAATGAGATGCCCAGACCCCTCTAGTCAGTGCCTCGCCGCCAACCAGCACAGTGGCTGGACGGTGCACCTGCCACCGCCCTCAGCCGTGGTGGCCGAGCAGATCAGCTCGCCGACCAGCGCCTTCACTCCCCTACTGCTCCCCTACCTATCTCCTCTCCATGTGTCGCCTTCCATACGGCGTTGATGCACCGTCCAGACCACCCCGCGCCCGCCTGTTAGTCGCCGGAGCCGCCCGCCGCCCGCCATGGCCGAACGGATCGCGGCATCGGGACTAGGCGGTGGAGCTCGTGGATGTCGTGCTGGCTCTTTTAAGGACTCCCTCGACCTCATCCACTCCACATCGACCACACCCGTTGTCCAAACCTACCTCGCCTGCCGGAGTTAACTCCGACGTGATCCACTCCGCCACTGACCTGCTCGGACCGCCTAGAAAAGGCTACCCGGGGCCCCGTTCTTCAACCAGACCACTCCACCACCATCTCAATCGATCTCCCGCACACCACCTCGACCTCGGGGAGGTTTTCTTCCCCGACTCTGACCAACGATCCACCGCCACCCTTCCCGATTAGCACGACACCATTACTCCACCTCTACCTCCAAAACTATACCAATATCCCACTGATCCACCATGTGATCGTCTCCACGCTTCAATTTGATGCAAGAAGCCCTCTCCGGCGTGTCCCACAATCACTCGACGCCGCTGTCCGCTGGAGTCGACCTCGCCGTCGTTCTGGTGCTCGCCGACGTCCACCACCACCACCCACCGACGCGGGGTGCCACCCCGAACTCATCCCAACCATCACCGCCTCCTGAAACACCGGCGATCGCCACCGGTGACCACTGCCTCCCCTCTGTACACGCGCGCGTAGAGCGCGTTTGAATTTCAAACTTGACGGGTGGGGCCCACCCGTCAGTATTCTGTTATTTTCCGTTATTTTTGAAAGCGACTTTTCCACGGTTACGCTTTCCACGCTGGGAAGCGTATTTCTGTCCGAGGCGCTTTCACTTATTACTGCAGGGACCGGTGGCAGTTATTTTATTTACAGAGAGGTCCCTGGTTTTAAATCCTTAATAACTTTTAAACCACAGATCAGTTTCAATTGATTATTTTTCTGAAATTCTTGTTTTTCACTCTAGTTTATTCTAGTATTTATTTAAAAATAGTTTGAGACAACTTTTTGTGCTGTTGCAAAAAAGTTGAAGTTGGACTTTTATTTTCAGAAAACGAAGAAGGGAACTATACCGGGAGTTTAGAGAACCTCTTGCTGATTACTTTGGTCAAGGCAAGCATAATTGGACTTGGGTTATAATGAATTACCTACATGGTTGCATCGGAGTAGTTTTGCACCATATAGTAGTAATAGTAGGAGCATGCATCAGTCACGTCAATTTGAGCACTATTGCATGAACCCTGTTGCATGTCATGTGAGCACTATTGCATTCATCATATTTCTTTTTGCTAACGTATGAATGTGGTAAGAATCCAGGGGTGTATCTCCTGCCTTGGACGTGCCGATGGGCACGGGCCGTGCTATGACACGATGGTGTCATTGTGGCATGAGAGATATGCCAGTCTTAATAACAACACCTCCTGAGTCGACCTAGAATCGAGTCTTATTCCATTAAGCCTAACTACACACCGTGCTGCCACTTGTCTTCCCGCAAGGGGAGTGCAATTTAGTAAGTTGTTAACCCCTTTCCGTGTACACACCACATAGGGAGGCCACGATGAGGGTTCCATGGCCATGGACTAATGCCAGTCATCGGGTCAGGGGGCATGGGTGTATCCGGCTGGGCCAAGAGGAGGGCACCTCTTGTAATCCGCGCGTATTAATAGTGATCCCATGCTATTCGAGACGATGGTCTCCCCGACTTAGAGTTTTTCTTGAAAGATGCTTTGGGTGATTCCTGGCATCCGGAAAGTTATTCTGGTGTGTGCTGGTTAGGTGTGTTTCCAACCCAAAAACCGTAATGGAAATTAGTCAAGGTCTAAACATTGGCTACAGAAATTCCATACATGTGGCTAAAGAGTACACCCTCTGCAAAGTTACATCTATTTGAATACCTATATCCACGGTCAAGGGCACAGTTGGGAAGGGTCAAGTATCGGTCCCGGTGTCGGTCTTTGGAGGAAAATAATTAAATTGAGCTTGATCCATCTTGCAGGATGATTATGGGCACCACCGAGGCTGTCGTGAATAATATTGTTATGCATGTGATGGAGTAACGTGTTTCTCTTATTCAACTGTACTAAGTGTCACTTGGGATTGCTAGACTACCCGTGCACTCAGCTTTATTTTCTTTTCTGAGTATCACTTGGGATGGCTAGACTACCCGGATACTCAGTTTTATTTTCAAGACCTTACGTGGCGTCGCTTGAGTTCTCGGGCGGTCTTGTCTCGCCCGATTCTCTTTTAGACACCTGTTTGGCATTTCTTTTCAAGACCTTACGAGGCGTCGCTTTCAGACAACTGTTTGGCGTTTTTCTTGGAATTTCTCAGGCGGTCTAACGCCCGATGTTCCATTTTAAATTTCTTGGCTATGACTACTGTTATCTGATTATTTATCCACACCAGGTTGACATTATCATGCCATGATTTAATTCCAGTCAACATGTGCATTTAACATAGCCCATCATGAGCATTTGCATTTGTTATACCTTTTGTTCATAATGTTTGCGAGTACATTCCAACGTACTCACAGGCTTGTCCCTGGCTATTGTCTTGGCCAGACCTGGAGGAGGACGAGCTTGCGGAGGAGGACTGCGCTAGCGAGCCCAACACGTAGAGGTGTTCCCAGCCAGTCACCTGTGGATTTGGAGTCTACAACGTGTATCATCCACTAGTGCTTCTGCTACACAAATAAAATAGTCAAGTCTCACCCTGACGCTTCGCTTACTTTATTGTATCGGTGCTATATCACCATCACCCACTGTCATATTCCACCGCCACCTATTTCACAAGTTTGTAACAGATTGTCGAGCACTCTGGCTCTACCCGATGTAATATTATGTTTGTACTGGTTATCTATATCAAGGAAGTCCACCAGCAGTCCTGATCTTGGGGTTGGTGTGACTTTGGGCTATTCTGTGTTTAATTATGGAAATGAGCCTGACAAGTATCCCTACAGTTACTACCCTTTGTAATCACACCACCTTTGCCAAAAACAGGGAAGCACAACTGGTTCGCTCGATCACACGACGGCAAAAGACTGATGATCATTCGGACACATGAGCCGAAAAATTTATATTGCAAAAACCCCACTATATACAAGCACCGTGAAATACATGAGTATCCTGACAGTGGTTGTTACATGTATGAGTAGGATACCATCTTGTTGGGGCCTTCGGGATTTTTGAGTTGGAGGTGGGTAAACAGCTTGGTTCACACTCTCTGTTTCTCGGACTCAATTATCGGACTAACTAGGAGATCACCGTTGGCAAGGACCTTGATGGCAGAGAGGCTCTATTTGCTATGGAAAACTGTGTCTACACGGCGAGCCCTAGGACTTCGGGAGCAAACTCCCCTGATTATCAACGATATAGCCTGCAGCCAAAAGAAGGTGAGAATGACAAAGGCATCTGGATTAACTTTGATCCTTGGATGTCTCAAGTCCGACAGGCAGTGATGTGGTTCAAGCCTTCAGGTTGATAGGTAATTGGGCTGTTGAGTTGAAAGGGTGGAGTACTGGTGCCTCCGGATCACTGGTCGCTGAAGCGGGGCTGCAAATTATGATGGTGTTGGATCATCCCTCTTCGAATGACTTGTTGTCTTTGCTACTTGTTCTGGATGAGTAGTTCTCTCTTTTGTTATGCATATTCCTTGTCATTTGGTCATCCTCGTCTATGTCACTCTTACTATGTAATAGTTGCCTCTATTTAGAATGCCATTCTCGTCTGGATCACGAGAGTCTGAGCGCTGCAGATGGGTGCGTTTTGATGGTGTAGCAAGACTTCTTATGAACTATCATGTCTTGCTATTTATGTCACTAGTAGTCACTAGTCAGTGTTTGAATGTTGTATATATCGTTGTTTCGAACCATTTATTGTCTCAAACCGCTGGTGGGCTAAATGAGGGCATCGCCATTCTACAATGTTCAGAGTATATCTCCTTTTTCAAATTATAATTTGAGCTTAGTGTCTTTTCGATGATGTACACTTGTTCGGGCCAGTGAGGTGTCGTTGAATATGGGCCAAGTAGTAGCGCAATGCCAAACAGGTCAATTATGACTCTTAGGCCAGGCTCCCAAAAGATCCTAAAGAAAAGGCCAGGCTCTCAAAAAATAAAGAATAAGGACTCTTAGGCCGACATGTGGGCGCCACCGGTGTTTTTGTGGCTTGCGCGCCGAGAACATATTGGCACGTGTTCGAAATTTATGCTACCTTTTCATCGCCAATCTCCTGCCCCTCCCCCACCTCTGGAATCTCGATTCCTACTAAAGTTCCCCCAAATCCCCCTCATGTACTCCCTATACTCAAGCGCACTATCATGTCGCCCGTCAACGCGGATCTTCGAGTCGGAGATCCTGAGGTCCGTCCTGCCTTCGGGCGCTGCGTGCTGTCGCTCAACAGTGGCATGGCGGCGCTTGACGACTAGTTTGCCCGCAAAGTGCTGATGATAACCATCAACGTTGACCGGCCTCCCGTCTCGCCGGATGACCTTGTCAAAGCTCTTGGCATTGCGCACGGCATCCAAATAAGTGACTTGGTCGTCGAAGTCATGTGTTTGAATCTTCCCGGCGTTTGTTCTGCGATGGCGCGCTGGTGAGCTTTGATCGGTGGCACCCCGGATGGGGCTCGATGCCCTCTAAGCTTGAGTTTTTAACAAAGCTTACCTTCCACGGCATGCCTCAACGTGCTTGGAACAACGAGTCCATGAATGAGCTTATCAACGACCTTGGAGGTGAGCTCGAAAGTATGTTTGTTCCTCCAGATAGCTGGCTCTGACGGTTATGGCATGGATGAAGAAGCCGTCCACCATACCGATGGTGATTGGTGTCGAGATACCAGTGCAGTAACGGGGGTTGTACTATTTGTCGCCACCAAGGCCCTCGTGGACCATGTTAGGGATGTACCTGTATCGAGTGTTCGTGCATGTCGAAGAAGTGGTCAATCCATCAATCGAAGTCATGCCGTCGCCGTGGTGCCAGGGTCCGTCGACGACGTCCATTATAGGACTCAATGTCAGACTTTCCCTGTGTTGGTCGGAACGATGGATGGCACAAGGCCTACTCCATCACGCGGTGGAGGCCACTGCTTCTTTGGGAGAAGAGGCAAGGCTGGCTGCCTGGATGTGCTCTAATTTGAGGTAACAACTGAATCTTGTCAGATACTAGTTAAATCCGAGCTATGGGTGTGAAGCACTGATGTGCCAGTACATTTGATTGTGACCCATTCTATTTTTTTACCTGAACTTTTTTTAGAAAGGGCTATACGTCAACTTAATGTGCTAGCAGAACTTATTGTGTTGTTTGTCTGTTTTCTTTGCACAACATTCAAGATATTTCCCCATCATTGATGAAGATGATGAACCATTATGTATGAGTTCGTTGGTTTCAACATAGCCCTACCCGTAGCGATCCACTGCTTCCACCCTGATTGTGCCGCCTACGTAAAATTTTTGTATGCAAGTTCAGTGTGCTATGATGTTCTATATGATTGGGTCAACTATATAAGTTTTTACTGAGCATCAGCAATGCATAGGGCTGAAAGATGTATTTACGAGCATCGACCGATGGGTCTCTCTCTCTCTCTCTCTCACACACACACACACGCACAAGTGGGACCCGTTGAATTATTTCTTCGCTCGTGACAGCTTTTAATTAGGTTCCACTGTACTCTAACTTTTTTCTTAAGTTATTAATTGAGCTCAGGGACTTCAAAAAGTTGTACGGAAGCCTTGTTTGGGCCTTTCCGGCGTCGCTGGATGTGGGCTGAGTAGCCATGTAAAGTTGTACTGTAGTACACATGCCTTTTTTAACATCAGCAATGCAACTAGGTCGACAGTTGTACACAATCCGGGTCAACTTGTTATTCTCTGCCCTGCTGGGCTGCAAATCTTTCCTAGGAGGGATGCATTAGGCTTAACAAGAAAATGGGCTTTAAGAAATAATAAATGGGATGTAATTATAAAAACTGGGCAGTAACTATAAAAAATGCACCAAACAGGTAATTAGTTTTAAAAAATATTATTTTTGGAATTTGAAATTTTTAATTTCATTACTTGTTGCGCGCGCAATATTTCGTTGGATTTTTATGTAATACAAACTTACATTGAAATTATATTTAATCTGACTAGAAATTTCAGGATAAAAATATTTCGGATCCCATCAAAATGTGGGAAATTTTATTGAATTCTATTTTGAGTGATTGGTTGAAATTATTAATCATTGTCCTAGCTAGAAAATGGGCTCTACTTTTAACAAACTTTAAATGGGCTGTAGTAAATTCCATTAGAATTCAAAAATGGGTTGTACATTCTTACAAATTGTAAATGGGCTATATATTCTCTGCCACACACTTGTGGGCCTACTAAGTTGACGCATCCCCTAAAAAACAAAAACTAAGTTGACGCGTATGCAAGACTTTGTCAACTTATAGTCAACACACGTTTCTAGCAGCAGTGGTCGTTGGATGTCCATCCAACGGATGTCGTGCTTCTTCTTCAATCTCAGATATTCTTGCTTCAGCCGCCCAAAAATGATTCCTCCCCCTGATATCTGGGCCGCACCGTTTCGGAGGTTGACTTGTGGGCCTACTAAGTTGACGCGTACCAGGGGCTTTGTCAACTTAGTCAATATAAACGATTCTAGCTGCAGTGACCGTACGATGTCCATCCAATGGCCGTCGTGCTTCTTCAACCTCTGGTCTTCTTGCTCCAGCCGCCCAAACCAGCGCCGGCCGTGCCGCCTGCTCCTGCCTCCCGTGTCCGGCTGTGCTGCCACCGCTGGCCATGCCATCCCTCTATACTCACCCACACGTCGTGTAATTCTCCGGCGCCGGCAGCCTCACACCGCAGCCGAAGCAGTCAACCTACGTACTCTCCTCCGCGTGGGCATCCACTGTCCCATCTTCCCCGCATCCGCGTCATTCCCTTCCTTGGCCTCGCCGTCGTCCATCGCCTTGGTGCTCTAGGCGCGGCGTGGTCAACGTGGTCAACGAAGGACGACCATTGGAAGAGGAGTTTAGGCGGTGAGGCTGATAGCTGGACCCACCAGCTACATCTTCGAACACAAGGAAGTGCCTCCTTATTACTCGCAAAATAAAAATGATTCCACCCCCTGACAGCTGGGACCGAGCAACTATATCTTCGCACACAAGGAAGTGCGTCCTTATCCTCCCTGACCGCTGGGACCCACCCAATCAAAGCGTACATAGCATTGTCTGTCTGGTCGCGAACGTGTACGTACATACTGGTCGATCGGTCTCTCTGCAAGTATGAACCGTGGCCGAGTAAGTAGCGGCACGTGTCGTTGTAGAGCACCCGACATAGCAGTTCACGTAGTCCCATCTAAGTCTTGTACACGTACGTACAACCACAGGTCAAAAAACATGGCCACGTACGTACATACGGGCGGGGTCTCGAGCGCGTACTCGCGCATATAGGACGACCAGGGGGCTTGTGTACATGGAGAGGCAACGGACGGCAGCAACGGCATCCTGTTCATCGGGTAGCGGACCGGCTGGGTCGGAACGGAGAAACAACGCCTTGTTCATCGGGAGGCAACCGACTGGGTCGGAATGCGTCCTGTTCAATGAGAGCCAACCGGCTAGGACAGAACAGCCGAAACGGGGTCTGGTGTACCGCAAAACGGAGGAAACGGCCTTCTGTTCGACCGGCCACGGTCGAAACGGGATCCTATTCATCGTGAGGGGTCTGGTGTACCGCAACACGGAGGAAACAGACTTGTGTTCGAGTGCCTACGGTAGAAACGGGGTCCTGTTGATCGGGAGGGGTGTGGCGTATCGCAAAACGGAGGAAACGGACTTGTGTTGGAGTGCCTACGGTCGAAACGGGGTCCTGTTGATCCATCATCTACCGCCTCACTCCAGCCTCCACGATATACTGTTCATCCACCATCGACCTCCTCCACAGGCTACTGTTCATCCACGTATATTGTTCATCCAACCTCCACCGGCTACTGTTCATAGAGCCTCCACTTGGTCCTATTCATCCACCCCCAACCGGCTGGGGTGCGGCAACCTCCTCGGGGTCCTGTTCATCCAGCGGCAATGGCCTACTACCACGGGGTCCTGTTCATCCAACCCCCACCAGAAACTGTTCATCCACAGCCAACCAATAGGCTTGACTCACCACGTCTCGACATGTTCTACGTACTGCGCGCATGGTAGCAACGGTCACTGTTCATCGAGAGGCAACCCAGCACCGGCTCGATCGGCTTCAGTAAGCAGCACCAGTGATCGCTCGGGTTCAGTTAACAGCAGCAACAAAGGATTTGCTCGGGTTCAGTCAGCAGCGAGTGAATCGCTTGGGTTTAGTTAACAGCCAAGGAATAGATCACTCGGGTTCCATAATGTGTGATCGCTCCGGGTTCAGTTAGCCAACGCCTCGCACACATGCGCGTACACGAGAGAAACGCGCAAACCACAGTGCATCGCTCAGCCCCGACCACCCACCGTAACCGGGAACTCCGCGATATTTCCTCTCCCTCACTTCTACCATGATTTTTTCGGTCATGGACGGCCCAAAGAATGTCATGCAGCTGCGTCTCCGGCCCGCCCAGGACGAAAAGCCCACTTTCTATCATCATTTTTTATCATAGAAGTAGGAGCCACCACATCTGTGATGATACCGGGTTTTTTCACAATTATCGTCATAGAAGTGTCATAAGCATGACACAATTTTTTTCGTTTGGCCCAAAATGTCACGGGTGTGTCTTTTTTGTAGTGTCAAAAAATTTAAGTGAAGCATATAGAGCAATTCTTACATATCATAGCATAATTTTGGCTCTCTCAAATAGGTGTGTCTAGCAAGGATAGATGACACGAACTAAAAATCAAAATAAGCAAAGACTCATACAATACAAGACGCTCCAAGCAAAACTCATGATATGTGACGAATAAAAATAGGGATAATTAGATTTATGCCCCTAGTTGTGTCCCACTCGTCTGTTTTACCCCCTAATACCCAAAAGTCACCGGTTCTGTCCAAATCACTTTGCTCCTCTTATGCTTTTGCCCTTTGACCGTTTGACCGTCAGTTTGAAACTTCATAACTAATTCATACTAAATCTGAAAAATGCAAATAAGATACCAAAATGTTCAGAAAAACATCACCTATATGTCAGTGTCATTTGCATTCATGAAAAAAGTGTTGGAAAGTGCCCATCCGAGTTTTAGCTCTTATGCTACCACCATGAATAGTAAAATCTAAAAAAGTTCAAAAAAATCAAAAATAATTTGGTGGCAAAGAATGACAAATGTTTTAAGTGCCTGCTAAGTTTCATCAGGGAATAACATTTGTGGGTGCCGCGGCAAAAAAACAATCAGCACTCCAAAATATATTATTTTTTGCCACGACTTCCACGAATGTTGTTCCCTAATGAAACTTGGCAAGCACTTAGAACACTTGTCGTTCTTTGCCACCATATTTTTTTTGAATTTTTTAGAGTTTACTATTCATGGTGGTATCAAAAGAGCTAAAACTCGGATGTGCACTTTCCAACACTTTTTCCATGAATGCAAATGACACTGACATATAGGTGATGTTTTTCTGAACATTTTGGTATCTTATTTGCATTTTTTTGATTTTGTATGAATTAGTTATGAAGTTTTCAAACTGACGGTCAAACGGTCAAAGGGCAAAAGCATAAGAGGATCAAAGTGACTTGGACAGAACCGGTGACTTTTGGGAATTAGGGGTAAAACAGACGAGTGGGACACAACTAGGGGCATAAATCTAATTATCCCATAAAAATATAGCTCCAAGTAAAATACCGATGGTCGTTAGAAGAAAGAGGGGATGCCTTGCGGGGCATCCCCAAGCTTAGTTGCTTGGTTCTCCTTGAATATTAACTTGAGGTTCCATGGGCATCCCCAAGCTTAGGCTCTTTTCACTCCTTATTCCTTCATCCATCAAGATCTCACCCAAAACTTGTAAACTTCAATCACACAAAACTTAACAAAAACCTTCATGAGATCCGTTAGTATAATAAAGCAAACCACCACTCTAAGTACTATTGCAAACCCATTATTATTTTATTATTGCATTATATCTACTATATTCCAACTTTACCATGTCTTATACCCCCCGATATAATCCATAGATTCATCAAAATAAGCACATAACGCAACAAAAACAGAATCTGTCAAAAAACAGAACAGTTTGTAGTAATCTGAACTTCGACCATACTTCTGTAACTCCAAACATTCTGAAAATTTAGGAAAATGTAGGAAATTTGTATATAAATCATGTGTCAAAAATTCAGAAGCTTTCATCACTTCTGTGATTTTTTAAAATTGTTTTACTTGATGCAAAAGTTTCTGTTTTCCAACAAGATCAAATCAACTATCACCAAACATAATCCCAAAGGCTTTACTTGGCACAAAACTTAAATAAAACATAAAAAACACAATCATAACAGTAGCATAATTGTGCAAACAGTCAAAAACATAAAGAAAAAGGCAAAAATAAATTTTATTCATTGGGTTGCCTCCCAACAAGCGCTATCGTTTTATGCCCGTAGCTAGGCATAATGCATATATTCATGTATTGTCATCTTTAGTTTTAGATCCATAGGATGCCCTCGTGATTGATTAATATGGTGGCTTAATTCTTGTTCTACGAAAGTGTTCCATACCCTTCCTTAGTGTAAACTGAAATTTAATATTGCCTTCTTTCATATCAATCACGACACCTATAGTGCGTAAAAACGGTCTACCAAGTATAATTGGACAAGACGGATTGTAATCAATATCAAGAACAATAAAATCTATGGGCACATAATTCCTATTTGCAAGAATAAGAATATCATTAATTCTTCCCAAAGGCTTTTTAATAGTAGGATCCGCCAAGTGCGAATTAAGAGAACATTCTTCAATATAGGTAAGACCAAGCACATCACGTAAAGATTTCGGAATTGTGGAAACACTAGCACCCAAATCACATAAATCAAAACACTCATAATTTTTAATCTTGAATTTAATGGGAGGTTCCCATTCATCATAGAATTTTCTAGGAATTGAGATCTCTAATTCGAACTTTTCTTCCAAAGTTTTCATAATAGCATCTACGATATGTTTAGTAAAAGCTTTATTTTGTTCATAGGCATGAGGTGAATTTATCGTGGATTGCAACAAATAAATACATTCAATTAAAAAGCAATTATCATAATTAAAGTCTTTGTAATCCAAAAGAGTGGGCACATCACTAGTTAAAGTTTTGACCTCTCCAAACCACTATTAGCATTTTTTTCATCAAGATTTTCACCCTCTGAATTATCGGGACGCCTTCTAGCTAAAGTTGACTCTTCTTCAGTACCTTTATCATCAATTTTAATTTTACTAAACAAGGAATCAATATAAGAGATGCCAATCATTTTATGATCTTCATCATTTTTATGAAAGCAATCAGTAGAAAATGATCTTTCTAAAAATTCTCTTTTAGCTCTAAGCATAGCTGTTCTTTTCTTACTTTCATCCATAGAGGCATATAAAGCTTTAATTGATATAGTGATATCAACCTTGGGTGGAAAAATTTTAATCTTGAGATTTTCTACATCATGGGAAATTCTATCAATGCTTCTAGACATATCATCAAGTTTACTCAATTTGTCTTTTATCATAGTATTGAATTTTTTTTGAGCATTGATAAATTCTTTAATATTACTTTCAAGATCAGAGGGGTTCCAATTATTATTGTAAGAGGAATTACCATAATTATTAGAGGAATTTCCAAGAAAAGACCTAGGATTAAAATTACCTCTATAAGCATTGTTATTGAAATTGTTTCGCGAGACAAAATTCACATCTACATGATAACTATTTTGCTCAATCAAAGTAGACAAAGGCACATCATTAAGATCAATAGGAGCAGTTTTACTAGCAACCAATTTCATAAGTGCATCAACTTTTTCACTCAAAGTACTAATTTCTTCAACCGAATTAACCTTTTTACTAGTAGGAGCTCTTTTGGTATGCCATTGTGTATAATTTGCCATAAATTATCAAGTAATTTAGTATCTTCACCCAAAGTAATTTCCATAAAAGTACCACCCGTGGCGGAATCTAAAAGATTTCACAAAATTCAACCCCACATAAAAAAATTGTATGATCATATAAAGATTTAAACCATGCGTAGGAAAATTTCTTAGCATTAATTTCATTCTTTCCCAAGATTGTGCAAGATGTTCATGCTCAGATTGCTTAAAATTCATGATCTGAGTTCTAAGGGAAATAGTTTCCACGTGCAGAAAATACTTAGTAATAAAAGCATCTTGCACTTATCCCAAGAATCGATACTATTGCGAGGCAAAGAAGAAAACCAAATTTTTGCACGATCCCTCAAAGAGAAAGGAAATAATTTTAACTTCACAATATCATTGTCCACATCATTTTTCTTTTGCATATTCTACAAATGTGTTTAGATGAGATGCGACATCCTCATTAGGAGTACCGAAAAATTAATCTTTCATGACAAGATTCAACAAAGCGACATTAATATCACAAGATTCCGCACTAGTGGCGGGAGGAGCAATCGGAGTGCTAATAAAATCATTATTATTCATATTGGAAACATCACACTATTTGATATTTTCTTGAGACGTCGTAACTACCCAAACAAGAACACAAAAAGATAGATCCAATGAAAAAATGGCGAACAAAAAAGAGGGCGAATAAAAAGGAAATTTTTGTGAAGTGGGGGAGATGAAAACGAGAGGCAAATGGCAAATAATGTAAATTGCAAGGAGATCAGATTTGTGATTAGGAACCTGATAGATGTTGATGATGTCTCCCCGGCAACGGCGCCAGAAATTGGCAAGTTGATGGGTGACTATCTTGACTTGATCCTCCCCGGCAATGGCGCCAGAAATTGGCAAGTTGATGGGAGACTATCTTGACTTGATCCTCCCCAGCAACAGCGCCAGAAATTCCTTTTGATGTCGCTTGAACCTGCGTCGGTAATTCCACAAAGAGGAAGGGATGATGCAGCACAGCTACGGTAGGTATCCTCAATTATAAAACCAATGTATCAATCTAGTAGGAGGGCCAAGCAACACTATGTAAATGATACGTGCACACAAAGAACAAATACTTACAACCCCATGCATAAGAGGGGTTGTCAATCCCTCCTCGGTAAAAACATAAATTGTTTTGTATGAGATTGGATAAATATAGATCTTGATAAAACTTGAAATAAAATAAGTAAATAAAAAGTGGAGCAAAGTATATTTGGGTTTTTGGAAATATAGATCTAAAAATAAAAGTGGCAAATAATAGATCGGAAAGCAAATATGATAAAGAACAGGCCCGGGGGCGTAGATTTCACTAGTGGCTTCTCTCGAGAAATAGCACACGGTGGGTAAACAAATTATTGCTGGGCAATTGATAGAAGATCAAATAATTATGACAATATCCAAGGCAATGATCAATATATAGGCATCACGTCCAAGATTATTAGACCGACTCTTGCTTGCATCTACTACTATTACTCCACACATCGACCGCTATCCAGCATGCATCTATTGTATTAAGTTCATGGAGAAACGGAGTAATGCAATAAGAACGATGACATGATGTAGACGAGATCTATTCATGTAGGAATATCCCCCATCTTGTTACACAAGGTACTCCTCTGGTGTCAGTTAGTTTCATGATCTCATGGTCATAGGAACAAATACTTGACATGCAGCAAATGATAGCAATAAACTTAATACGATCATATGCTACATTTGTAGTTTGGGTCTTGTGCATCACATCATTCTCCTAATGTTGTGATCCCGTTATCAAATGACAACTCATGTCTATGGCTAGGAAACCATAGCCATCTTTGATCAACGAGTTAGTCCGGTAGAGGCTCACTAGGGACATGTTGTTGTCTATGTATCCACACATGTATTTGAGTTCCCAGTCAATACAATTATAACATGGATAATAAACGATTATCATGAAAAATGAAATATAATAATAACCACTTTATTATTGCCTCTAGGGCATATTTCCAACACAAAGGATGAGTGGGTTGCTGGGCTAGATGTTGAGTACACCATAGTCCTGGAAAAGGAGAAGCTTCTAAAGGAGGAAGAGAAGAAGAGGCCCACCGTGATCCAGGTTTGCGTACATAACATGTGATTGGTCTACCACATATGCCATCTTGACGTTAGGTGTCAGAATTTTAAGGACTTCCTCAAGGACAAAAGAGTAAAATTCACTACTTTAGACTTTAGGAATCACAAGGAAATCCCGGGTCGGATAGGCCTCGTTGTAGGCCAGCCCTTGGATCTCCAGAAGGAAAGCCTGGTGTCCTCCTCTCAACCTTCAATGTCGACCCTGGCAGGAGCCATGGTTGATACTTCATACGGTAAACTAAAGAAACCTGGCCACGAGTTTCATCGTGCATGGGAGTTGAAGACAATAGATAAAGATCACATCTTGTACGCAACAATGGATGCCTACCTTTGTTTAAATATCTACAAGGGTTGGATGAAGAAGAGACCAGTGTCCGGTTCAAGCAAAGAAGTATCGGCGAAGAGGAAGAGGAAGAGGGATGAGGACAAAGTCGAGGACGTGGACGAGGACTCCGAGTAAGGTGGAAGTGTCGTTGCTCATGTTGGTTCTACTGAAGTGTCAAGTGGACTAGTTGCTTAATTTTTTTAGGGGTGTGTTGTGCTGAGCCCCGAGCAGAACTATGTTATGTTCTTTCTCGTTACTTAAACTATTTAGTACGTACTAGTATGTCTTATAGTTCATCTTGTAGTTGGTACTACTACTCGTTTCTTCGCGTTCCTAATGTACTTAATACGTACTAGTAGTATTATTTGGGTCAGTCGATTTGTGAAAGAAGTTCGCTAGAGCGAAGGAAGAAGACGGCAGAGAAGCTACCCCAATATCTATATTAGGGTGGCAGGGTGCCCATAATCTATCTTATGAGTGTTGGGTGTGGTATGTAGTTCAAGGAAAAATGGATCGTGCCCGGGGTTAAACGGATGGCGAGGCGGGGGAGCATGGCGGTGGAAGGCAGTTCAGGGGAGGGCGGGGAAGCGACGGCAGGCGGTTAGGCTTGGGGCGGGCTGGCGGCTCGATGGTTAAGAGAGAAGATAAATAGTGCATCATTTTCGGAGGTTGAAGAAGCCGTTCTAGCCATCCATGTTGCATCCAACAGCTCACAAGAGTCGACTGACCCAAATTGTTCCTTCAGATTGCAGTATCCACGTGGCATTCAAGGTCTCGAAGGTAGATCCACGTCCGCACCCAGTTTGCGGTCTCAGCGCGGGCGCGACCGGCTTCCGTAGCGACAGCCACCATGCGGGCCTCCTCCGCGCGGGCGGAGATGACGATGACCCGCTAGCTCCTCCTCGCCAACGTGCTGGAGCACGCGCTCGTCCTCCTCCTCCTCGTACTCTGCGGGCATAGACACGGCTCCACCTGCTCGCGTGCTTGGCAGCACGGCGGCATCGCGAGGAGGGACTGCAGACGACGTGAGCGGGCGAGCCTGCGACTTCATGGCACAGGGATGGCGGGGACACGACGGTGATGGGCGAGAAATGTTCGACCGAAGCAAGCGGGCGCCAGCATATGGTGTTGTACTGCGGATGACATGTAGGGCCGGGTCCCACATGGCAGCGACTATACTGCATCGCATAGTACTGCAAAGGATCGTAACCCACACGGGTAACGCCGGTGACAACATATTGATGAGTGCGCGCATGGGAGCTTAGATTAGTTTTATATAGGGTTGGTCAAATTTAAAAAAACACCGTACTACACGTAATCCTGTGCAAGCGCGTGCATTGCGGCCGTGCTTATTACGAAGGAAAGTAAAACTGAGCCTAAACCTAGCTCTCTCAGCGAATTAGCATTTTCGGCGGTCTGTTTCACGAACTGATCTTTCCTGGCCGTCAGATTTCGTGTACAAAGCAGTCTGTCCCGTAATCTGGGTAATTTGGCCCGGTTGTCCAACCCACTCTACCGCTTCGCTAAAGAGGTCCAGACCTGGGCTTCGCTAAAAGTGATCGAGATCGATTGGCGTCCCTCGCGAAAAAAATATAGTTCGGTCGACAAAGAGGGCCCTTTCGCCTGTCGAGCTCTCCTCTTCGTTTGACCTAGACAGAACGCGCCGCCGCCGCACCGTTTTGATCTCGCCATCGCCGTCGTAGTACCCTCTGCTTCCACCCTTTCTCCTCCAAATCGCTCGGTACTTCGAATCCACATCGCCTCCAGAAATCCTAACCCCGGTCCCAATGGCGAAGATGACGAGGTACGATGACGACAAAGACAACGAGGCGGCCTGCTCCTCCTCCTTCGAGGAGCAAATGACCTGTCCGACGCCGGCGGATCCGTCTGGCGAGGATGGGAAAAGGGCGAGGTGGATGGGGAGGTGGACGAGGAGGAGATTGAGGCCATCACAACCGGTGCGGGCGCTGACGAACAGGCTGACGGCTGTGCTGCCGCTGCAGGCGGGGAAGGAGATGAGAAGGAGCCGGAGTCCACCAACGACGACGAGGTGAGCGCTGGGCTAGGGTTTGGGTGGTCGATTTAGATTGTTTCGATGATAATCAGTTTGGTTGATAATTATCTGCATCCAGCTTCAGTAATACTGATGATAATCAGTTTGGTTGATAATTATCTGCATCCAGCTTCAGTAATACTATAATTTAGAAACATTCTCGCATAATAGTAAATTCGGGACATCTACATCACCGGGCTTTCTTGTGGGCAAGTGGAGCAGCTTCAAGGCAACCACGTTACTCCCGTAAATTTGCTCCTTCTCTTCATTGGGAAAGTAGTCCTCTGCCTGGTGTGCTCTTATTCTCTTTTGAATAATTAGTTATTGAATTGTTCTAGCAATAGCAGATGGAGTATTGCATGTATGCAAGAACGAACACACAATGTAGAAAAAGGAGAGGTCACTTATATCTGCTGAGAAGCACAAGTATAGAAAAGCTACACTGATTTGTTGAATTATTTGTTCTTGAGGAACCTCAAATTAAGGGATCCATCAGTGAACAATATTCTTTGTAGTAATTCCATTGCAAATGATTGATAGAAAAGAACTCCTTTTTTGTGGACACAGTAAACATTATTTGAAAGCCAACGGCTAAAATACCTATTTTCTAGAAGGTGACATATGCTAATACTGTATTTTAGGTAAAAATAAATCTCAATTATCATCTTCGAGAAGATTTAAAAGTTCTTAATAGCACGCAATAGTATGTATATGACGTAAAGCTTTGTGTCATTCCTTTTGAATCCACCAATAGCGGACTTGAAGAGCATTATAACTCTGAATGACTGAATAAGGCATGTTCTGTAACTAGCGTACTCTAGACCAAAAAAATTGCTTATTGGTGCTTCATTGTTCTTTGAATGCTCCTATTCAGGAATTTAACACATTCTTTTGTTGGTTTGCATGTTTAATAATTAATATCCTAATAGTGGGCACTTGTTGGACTGATATCATGATATTTGTGATTACTAACATGTATACTATTTTGCATTATGCACACATATTACTTTGTTCTATCAAAAAATAATTTGTTTCTAATCAATAACCTATCCATTCCCCACGCCTTACGGCTTTTTTTGTTTTTTCTGTTTCACCCATTGAGGCAGATTATGCAACCATCATATTTGCACGCCATCTGGGGTAAGCTCATGTTTCTCGATGTAGTGCAAACTATTATTATTCATTCAGATCTTGTTTGTGAATTTTGTCTAGACAAAATATACTCCTTGGAGATCATACTCGATTAGGCATGATGCAACCTGGGTGATTAAGGTTCTCACATTTTAGGACCTTGAGTTGGTTGCTTGGTTTGTGAGAATATATGGTGTCAGATCAGGCATGATACATTTTGACACCTTGAGCAAGTTGCCTGGTTTGTGATTCATTTAAATGAAAAAGTAATGAAAAAAATAGAAATAGTGGTGTCATTTTAATGCAAGCATGTAGGTATATTATTGTGATGAATAGCATGTTGGCTGAGGTAATCTAAGGCAATAATGTCCAAGGTTGTGGTAACTTTAGTCTTCCATATGTCAAGCATTATGAAAGTATTTTTTTATTGAGCTTGCATCTCAGGTTGTGATATGGGCTATTGGTTCATTTCAGATTTTACACATGCTCTAGCTACCCATGAGCAATCCAAGCTCACTTTTGTTTCATATAGTGATCCATATTTATGTGATGTGTAGATGAAACCAAACTGGCACACATTTGTTACAACCTTATTTTGTTTAATGTCTAACCTGTTGTTAGCTTATGATCTTATGTTTAATCATTTTGCAAAATATTAAAGTAACTCCTATCATTTTAATGGAGAAATGGTTGGGTGGCAACGCGTGCCATCAATGGATTCAACTTTTATTACATATGTGTTCAGTTCTACCAGAACCTTTGTTTATTGTCTTGAGTTGCCTCTTTCCCAGATAGAGACAAATTAAATTAAAGACATCCACTAAAAAAAATTCACAAATTTTCGGAAAGGAAGACACTCTAGCTGATTGAAAAGAGCTAAGATGTGGAGATGCAATTGACTAATGTGTAGAGGCATAAATAATTTCAGATAACAAAAGCATGCCAGACAGACTGAGGGATGTATATGAGATTCAAGATGGTAGTGATTTCTTACATGGTGTTGTAATACGCACACAGTGCTAGCACGTATTGTATCTCTTTTTATGCAATCTGTTTTTACCACGAAACTAAAATGAGTTGGTACGAAGAAACGCAATATTGCTTAAGCGGAGTTTGCTTTACATCTGAGCAGAACATTTTCATCCGAGATGAGTTGTAAACACCTTCCTCTAAATAATATTATCACTATTGTTATTTACCTTTCTTGAAGTTTGAGGACATGCTGTTTATGTCTTGTCAAGTGATATGAGATCCTTCGTTATGTGCAGTTTCCATGGATTCTTTTTTGCGGGGAATGTTTATCTTAAACATTGGCTACATCATATCTGTATTGCTAAACTGCGTACTTATTGTTTAGTTCATCATGACATAGTTAAGATATGTAACAACAAAAACATCATGCACTCTTCACTATCATCCTCTGAAAGTTTATGCTGAACTTCCTAGTAATAAAGGTCAGAGTGGAACATATCAAGAAGTCTGACAACATTTTTAAATTTCCTAAAACTGTTTCTTTTTGTTATTGCTGCTCAAGTCCAATGCTTACACTGCCTAACCTAACTTATTCCTATGCAAAGCCTTTTTTAAATCATTATATAAATCAGATACAAATATGATCCCATGTATGAGTAGAGCTGGATCACCATCCGTTTGGTAATTACATAATTGTCTCCTACTATATGAACGCGTTATGTAGAGCACTAAATTCTTTGAAGCACTAAAAGTTGAATTTGCATGCTGGCATATATTATGTAAATTTCTATCACTTTGTCGTAAAAATTGATAGGCGCAGCAACACGCGCCATCGATGATCTAGTCTATATCTATATCTATTTGCTTTGTTTCTACAATACACATCTTAACAGTGTTGTTTCTATGATTCTAGTAAAACAAAAACAAAGGAAATAGTACTTTGAATGAATTCATAGGAAATATACTACCGATGTATGCATGCAGAAATGAAGTAATAGAAATTTAGTACTAATTGGTAGCATGGTACAACACGTGTGGCCTAGTGACGCCAAGAAATTTTCATAGGAATAGAATGAAGATGTACATGGTGGAACCCACAAATTGTGTTACTTTTGCTTCTCCTCCCTGGCCAGTCTCTCGTACACGCCCTGGAAGAGGAGACACGAGGTATGGCGTGATGGTTCCAGAACCTAGCAGATGCTGCTGTGGGCTACTGTTCACCGCGAATCCCTTGAGTCTCAGTCGCTACATCTATGGGGCCAATGGCCAGGATTGATGTTGTGGCTGCAATTCAAAACTCAAACACTATATAGTGGTATAGATATAGATATCTCTATCTCTACTGCTATAGTACTGCAATTTTTGAACTTGGGCTAGGCATCCAGAACATTGTAGAAGCAAACTGTTAGCCGTTGATTTGTTACACAGGGTGAATCTCCATTCTTCATCAATACAAAGCTCAAATGATCCAACGGCTGATGTTTCTTGATTCGCCATGTACGGACGCGCGCCAAAACGCTCCCAGCTGGATCCTTCTACACTCATCACGGTGCGGCACGCCTGCACCCAGCGGCCTGGTGCTGTTGAGAGAAAAATTCCTTTCAAGTCACTATCAATGAGCAGTTTGTACATGTCAAAACACTCAAAACCAAACGTATATACGTGGTTACAAGACGATAAAAGACCTGATAAACAATTTTAAACTCCAGCAATTAACACCACGTGCATAGCACGTACCTTATACTAGTAGATAGTGGTACAGATATAGATATAGGTATAAACTAGGATCATAGAAACAACGTTGTTAAGATTTGCATTGCACGTACATACATTCTAGTACCACATTAGTTAGCACAACATTGATACAGAATCCTGTGCAAACGCGTGCACTGTGGCCGCGCGGTCGATCCAATGGTGCGTCACGGTGTCGCACTGGAAGGACATCCACTGAACCTTTTTGTGTATGTGAAAAAAATCCCCGAATATTACTCTACAGTTTTTGCCGGAAAATTTCTTCATGCTACAATATTTCCATATATTTGATTTTAGATTCGGCTCGTGATTATTTAGATTTGGACGTTTTAGGTGCCCCCCCAGAAATAATTTTTAATAGAAATCATGTGTGTGTAACAGAGAGAGAGAGCGCGTGTATGTGTCTATATGTGTGTTGTGGTGGAAGGACAATGTGGAGACAATGTGTGTGTGTGTGATAGAGTCATAGAGAGGTGTGGATGTGCAAATGATCATGTATGAGTGAGACATAGAGATATGTCGAGATGTTGTGTATACATGAGAGAACGGTCTTCTATTTGTAACATGCATCAACGCACACATTTTGACACCTTCACCCAGCCCTTGCCCGCCTCAAGGCCCCTACATTGCTCTCTATCTCGCACACACAATCTCTTCATTAAAACCCTATTTGGCATGTACCTCTCCGTCACATACGCACCAAGAACCACACACACATTTATCTCTCACTATGTTTCTTTGCCTCGTAAACACACTCCCTACGGTTCTCTCTTTGTATCCCGCACACGATCTCTCTATATTGCTTAAACATTAACGCACATCATGTATCTGTCTCGCCCCTCTCTCACATGCTCACTATGCACACACATTCTCTCCATAAGTTTGACTTCTCTTAAAATTTGAAACACACACAAACAGCCCCCCCCCCTCGAGCACACTATCCATCCCCATCCAAGGTTATATAGTACCCTTTCTCGCCTGTGCTTCTTCGCACCCCGACATGCACACCACCTCGATCTTCAAGGATGGCATTGGGAAGAACGAACAAGGCGACCAGACCGCACTAGAGACTGCAGGGCCATTTGGAAGTAGGATGACGTGACGACGACTGGGTAACTCATTTCCTCTCTCTCTCTCACTCTCCCTCCCGCACAAAATTATCAATCCCTCAGCCCACAAGATCCTTCCCCTCTCATCCATTTTTAGCTCTCTCATCAAACCTTATGTCTCTTCTCCTTCCACATGTACATAATCCCGATGCGCACGCATCTCACTCCTTATATTACATGTCTCCATCTTTTCTCACATACCTAACTTCTTCCTCCCTACTCTCTCTCGCATACTTCCTCTCTCTCTCTCTCCTCGTGAGGTTTCTCTCCTGCTTTTCTCACATACCTAACTTCTTCCTCCCTACTCTCTCTCGCATACTTCCTCTCTCTCTCCTCGTGAGGTTTCTCTCCTGCTCTCTCGCACACATATATACAATCTTTCCCGTCCTTTGTCTCTTTCTTCCATTGGGTGTATATCTTGTGTGTTGACCGCACACATCTCTCTCCCGCCATTTCTCATCTTCACAAACTCTCTCTATGTTTCATTCACACATTGGGATGTGCACAAAATTTTCTTTAGGCTGGATCGTGAAGAGTTATGGTTGGCTTTGTTGCACACGACAAATTTATAACTATGAAATGCATTTGGATTTTCATTTGAGCTGGATTATGTGATACGTCTCCAATGTATCTATAATTTTTGATTGTTCCATGCTGTTATATTATCATTCTTGGATGTTTTATAATCATTTTGTAGTCATTTTGTATCATTTTTTGGTACTAACCTATTGACATAGTGCCAAGTGCGGATTGCTGTCTTCTGCATGTTTTTACATCGCAGGAAATCAATACCAAACGGAATCCAAATGCAGTGGAACTTTTTGAGGATTTTTTGGGACCAGAAGACATTCAGTGGGCCGGAGAAGCGCCCGGGGTGCTCCGAGGGGAGCACAACCCACCAGGGCGCGCCTGGAGGCCCAGGCGTGCCCTGGTGGGTTGTGCCCACCTCGGGTGCCCCCCGGACCGCCTCTTTGGTCTATAAATACCCCAATATCCCAAAAACCCTAAGGGAGTCGATGAAAATCAATTCTAGCTGCCGCAGAGTCCAGAACCACCAGATCCAATCTAGAAACCATCACGGAGGGGTTCACCACTTCCATTGGTGCCTCTCCGATGATGCGTGAGTAGTTCTTTGTAGACCTACGGGTCCGTAGTTAGTAGCTAGATGGCTTCCTCTCTCTCGTTTCATTCTCAATACAATGGTCTATTGGAGATCCATATGATGTAACTCTTTTTGCGGTGTGTTTGTTGGGATCCGATGAATTTTGAGTTTATGATCAGATCTATCTTTTTATCCATGAAAGTTATTTGAGTCTTCGTTGATCTCTTATATGCATGATTGCTTATAGACTCATATTTCTTCTCCGATATTTGGGTTTTGTTTGGCCAACTTGATCTATTTATCTTGCAATGGGAACAGGTGCTTTGTAGTGGGTTCGATCTTACGGTGCTCGATCCCGGTGACAGAAGGGGAACCGACATGTATGTATCGTTGCTACCAAGGATAAAACGATGGGGTCTATTTCTACATAAATAGATCTTGTCTACATCATGTCATCGTTCTTATTGCATTACTCCGTTTCTCCATGAACTTAATACACTAGATGCATACTGGATAGCGGTCGATGTGTGGAGTAATAGTAGTAGATGCAGGCAGGAGTCGGTCTACTAATCTTGGACGTGATGCCTATATAATGATCATTGCCTGGATATCTTCATGATTATTTGAAGTTCTATCAATTGCCCAACAGTAATTTGTTCACCCACCGTTTGCTATTTTTCTCGAGAGAAGCCACTAGTGAGACCTACGGCCCCCGGGTCTCTTCTTTAATATATTTGCCTTTGCGGTCTATTTTCCTTTGCCTTTATTTTCAGATCTATTAAACCAAAAATACAAAAATACCTTGCTGCAATTTATTTTATTTGGTGTTCGATATATCAATGTTTACAACTCTCTCATGTTCGTTTGCCAATTTCTGGCGCCATTGCCCGAAAGGGATTGACAACCTCTTTAACTCGTCGGGTTGCGAGTATTTGTTATTTGTGTGCAGGTGATGTTTACGTAGTGTTGCTTGGTTCTCCTACTGGTTTGATAACCTTGATTTCATCACTGAGGGAAATGCCTACGGCCGCTGTGCTGCATCATCGCTTCCTCTTCGGGAAATACCGACGTAGCTTCAAGCCGCATCAAAAGGAATTTCTGGCGCCGTTGCCAAGGAGGCATCATCAACATATACCAGGTTCCTAATCACAAATCTCATCTCCTCGCAATTTACATTATTTGCAATTTGCCTCTCGTTTTCCTCTCCCCCACTTCACAAAATTGACGTTTTATTCGTCCTCTTTTTCGTTCGCCGTTTTCTCATCAGATCTATCCTTTGCTTGCAATTATGAGTGATTTCGGTATAGCACCAATAGATGATGGCCTAACTCCTAAGATCGGACGTACGGGCAATCTGGATGCTAAAACTTTTATCTTGGGGAAAGGGAATGTTATGGGAAAAGAACGTATCCAAGAATTTTTCAGTTGTGTTGGGAATCTAAGTCTTGATGATTGTAACACCCACAATGTGGCTATATCTCCCACGTGTCGAGGCACGACTTAGAGGCATAACCGCATGGTGGTGTTGTCGCAAGAAGGGTCATCTTCACACAATCCCATGTAACGAACAAGAATGGGATAAAGAGTTGGCTTACAATCGCCACTTCACACAATACACAAATAAAATCATACATCAATCAGAGTACACACATAGACCGACTACGGTCAAAGCCAAAAGAAAAGAAGACAACCCAACTGCTAGATCCTCGATCGTCCCAACTGGGCTCCACTACTGATCAACAGGAAACGAAACAACACAACGAACAAGATCTTCATCGAGCTCCCACTTGAGCTCGGTTGCATCACCTGCACTGGTATCGTCGGCACCTGCAACTGTTTTGGAAGTATCTGTGAGTCACGAGGACTCAGCAATCTCACACCCGCGAGATCAAGACTATTTAAGCTTATAGGAAAGGATGGTGTAATGAGGTGGAGCTGCAGCAAGCACTGAGCATATATGGTGGCTAACATACGCAAATGAGAGCGAGAAGAGAAGCAACGGAACGGTCATGAACTAGCAATGATCAAGAAGTGATCCTGAACTCCTACTTACGTCAAACATAACCCAGAAACCGTGTTCACTTCCCGGATTCCGCCGAGAAGAGACCATCACGGCTACACACGCGTTTGATGCGTTTTAATTAAGTCAAGTGTCAAGTTCTCTACAACCGGATATTAACAAATTCCCATGTGCCACATCACCGCGGGCACGGCTCTCGAAAGTTTATACCCTGCAGGGGTGTCCCAACTTAGCCCATTATAAGCTCTCACGGTCAACGAAGGATATTCCTTCTCCCAGGAAGACCCGATCAGTCTCGGAATCCCGGTTACAAGACATTTCGACAATGGTAAAACAAAACCAGCAAAGCCGCCCGATGTGTCGACAATCCCGATAGGAGTCGCACGTACCTCGTTCTCAGGACACACCGGATGAACACTACGTACAACTAAAACCAGCCCTCAAGTTTCCCCGAGGTGGCGCTGCAAGTGGCTCTAGTTTGGACCAACACTCCGAGGAGCACTGGCCCGGGGGGTAAAATAAGATGACCCTCGGGATGCGCGACTCCCAAGGGAAAAAGGCTGGGTAAGGCAAATGTAAGACCAAGGTTGGGCCTTGCTGGAAGAGTTTTATTCAAAGCGAACTGTCAAGGGGGTCCCATAAATCACCCAACCGCGTTAGGAACGCAAAATCAAGGAACATAACACCGGTATGACGGAACTAGGGCGGCAAGAGTGGAAGAAAACACCAGGCATAAGGCCGAGCCTTCCACCCTTTACCAAGTATATAGATGCATTAATAATATAAGAGATATTGTGATATCCCAACATAAACATAATCCAACATGGAGCAATCTTCATCTTCACCTGCAGCTAGCAACGCTATAAGAGGGGCTGAGCAAAGTGGTAACATAGCCAAACAACGGTTTGCTAGGAAGGGTGACAAAGGTTAGAGGTTCATGGCAATTTGGGAGGCTTGAAGAGCAAGTGAATAGGTAGCGCAACATAGCAATAGAGCGAACAACTAGCAAGCAAAGATAGAAGTGATTTCGAGGGTATGGTCATCTTGCCTGAGATCCCGCTAGGAAGGAGAACGAGTCCATGAAGAAGACAAACGGATGTAGTCGAACGAAACCTCACAACTCCGGAACGAAACCGAAGCTAGCGAGAGAAGCAACCCGGAAAGAAACAAACAACATAGTAAACAACCATCACATAAACATGGCATGATGCACAATCAAGTATGATGCATGTCCGGTTTAAATATGCATGGCATGGCAAAGTGCAACAAACAATACTACAAATTAAATGGAGCTCAATATGCAACGAGTTGCATATTGAAGAAACACCACATCAATTGTTTAGTTCTCTCGGTTATGTACCCAACAATATTAAATGTTGATTAACATGGCAAGAGGTGAAGCATAAGTAAACTAACTATCTAGGCAATTTAAATGAGGCCGTAACAACAAACAATAATTCCGGAAAATCCTCATGTCATTTAGCAATTTTAATGCAAACATCAATTGTAAACATTTAAATGTTGTTATCATGATGCGAATGACATATGCAAGTTTTTAAACAAATTTATGAAAACGTGGACATGAGCATGTTATGAAGCATTTGTTACCGTGGTGGAACGAAAAGGGTGCCACGGCAACGATAACGAAAATGGTGCCACGGCAACCTTCCGATGATCCGATAACTCATTGAGGTACCGGTGCAAAAGAGCAAGTGTGCGGATGTGCGAAACATGCAAAAGATGGTGGGGTGATCCCGATTACTGGGTGTCCCATGTCGATGGCATGGAAACAAGGAACGCGCAAGCGACAACTGGGACACGGTGCAAACGCGAGCATCTCATACAACAAAGCATTCACTCCACGGACGTCGTCTCGGGTTATACCTTCGAAACGTGCCTTTTCGGAACGGATCAAGTTCGTAGTGGAAGTAGACGTTCTCGCGAGGGTGGTGGAAGTAGTGGTACACGTTTCATAGTCGCACACATTCCATAGATGTTCGGGGTCACGGCGAGGAACTTGACGTCCACGGAGTCTTCAAGGGACGACAGTAGTGGTACACACGTTGTCGGGGTACTTGTCGGTCCGGTCTTGGCGATGGTAGTTGTACACAGGTCGTAGAGGAACTTGATGCATCCACGCGTAGGGGTACTTGGCGATCGACGGACGTCGTGGTACTTGTCGGTCCGGGTCTTGCAAATCCAAAGTGCTCATGTGCGGGGACGTCTCGGTCATTCAACGAAGAGGCCGTGTAGACGAACCGAAGTGGCAGTAGCCAAGTTACACGGCCACGGCAGTCTTGAGACTTGGAGTTTCGTGTAGTCGAACTTGAGGATGTTTCGGTGCGGCACTTGGCGAACCAAAACAAGGTAGCACCAAACGGTCTTCTAGGGACTTGGCGCGGCTCAACGGGAGCTAGGCAGGGATGCTCTGGTCCCAGCGAGCGAAGCAGAGGGCGGGGTCGACGGAGGTGATGCAGGGGCGCGGTTCAGGCGAAGCGGAGACAGCGGCGGCGAGGCTTGGGGCTGGCGACGAGGATCCGGGCGAGGACGACGTCCTCCAGCGAGGCTTGCTCGCCGGCAACGGCTTGAGGCGGAGGTCGTCGGCGCAGGCGCAGGAGGACGATGCGGGCGAGCAGAGACGCGTCCTCCACCCCGCTCGAACGAAGCAGAGGCGGGGCAGGGGCTTGCAGCGGCGTGAAATCCGCCGAAGATGAAGACGGCGGCCACGGGACGGCGACTGGGTCGGCGGGAACCAGCCGGATCCGAGGCCAGGGAGGTCGATGGCGCGGGCACGGCGGCGGCGCGGGAACGACGGCTCCAGCGCGGGGCGGGCGGAGCAGCTCCGGCGGTGGCGGGGTACAAGGCGAGGAGAGGTGGCCGCGGCAGGGTCAGGAGAGGCCGGCGCAGCACGGCTGCAAAACGGCAGCGGCTGCAGGGCGCCGGCGGTGGGTGTGGGTGGCGACGCCATGGGGACCAGCACGAGGAAGAGAGCGAGAGGAGGGAGAGATGGGGATCGGGCGCGAGGAGAGGGAGAGGGGGTCGGGCACTGGCGGCGGTGCGGGAGGAGATGGGGATAGAGAGAGACTAGGGTTAGAGCTGGGTGCGGCTGGGCCTAGGTGGGCCGACGCTGCGGGCTAGGCCGAGCTGCGGACTGGTGGGCTGGCTGCATCTCTCTCTCTCTTATTTTCTTTGGCAGAAAAGAAATAGAGAAAAGAAAAAGAAAGAGAGGGTTAGGGAAAGATGTTGGACCCGCGGATAATTTCTCCGGACTCACAAAAATGTGCTTATTCCGAGAAAATAGAAAAGGCCATGATTGAAAGATTTAAATTCAAATTCATTTGATTTAAATTCAAATGATTTGAATAGGAAGTGAGGGTTGGGACGTCCCAAAAATGTTCGGATTTTTGGTGGAGCTCCGGAATATGATGAAAAAAAATATGGCGAGGTTGGAGACCAAGAATTAAGATAACAAAGGCATTGGGATATTTGCAAGTGTGTTATGGTGAACTCCAACTAATGGAATATTTTAATATAGCTCCCTAATAATATTGGGAGATTTTTATATGTTGTAAAGAGAAATCACCATGTGCATTTCCCTCGATTTAAATGGATCGAAGATCCATGCAATTTTACTTGGTTGATTTTTTTAAAAAAAATAATGACATGATGGCATGATGACATGATGCAATGAAAAATAAAAGAGCAAGGACAAAAGAAACACACGGTGATCACAAAAATATGGAAGTCTTCTGAAGCGTCGGTCTCGGGGCGTTACAATGATGCTCCTATACTTAGAACTACTAGATCTTATGTGGATGCTATTTCAACACTAATTCTGAAACTTGAAAGTAAATTTATTCGTACTCATCCTACTTTGCAAAGATTGTTTTTTGAGCTTCCCGTTATAAAGAATCCCAGGGCTAAAAAGTTGGCCACCCTTGTCCTTATGAATGAATTTGATTACATGATATGGGAAGCTAGGGAAATCTTTGATTTTTATGGTATGAATCGTGAAAAACTCGTGATAGATGAAATTCTTTACAATAGTGATTATGCGCTAAGGCATTTTCTTGGGGATAATAAAATCTTTGATGACTCTTAAAAAGGAAGTCCCCGTTTTAGATATAATCCAACAAGTTTTCAATAATGTTAACCAACATCACTCTTGGATTGTTGCTGGAAATCAAAGGGGATATGATGAAAACCAACTTAGGAATGCTATGGTTTCTATGGACAATATGTTTTATGTTGTCTTTAAAAAACCTACTGACAAGAATACCCCTAAGGAAATTAAAAACAAAGATGACAAAACTTAGATCCTTGCTCTATGCCTAGCTAGGGACATAAAACGATAGCGCTTGTTGGGAGGCAACCCAATAAATAAAATTTATTTTTGCTTTTTTTTTCTATTATTGAGTGTTTACACAATTATGCTACTGTTATGATTGTTTTTGTGTGTGTTTTAATTAGTGTTTGTGCCAAGCAAAGCCTTTAGGATCTTCTTGGGTGATAGTTGTTTGATCTTGCTGAAAAGCAGAAACTTTCGTGCCCAGAAAAACAATTGTTAAAAATCACAGGAGCATGATAAAATACCCACTCTTTTTGCAGAAGATTACTATACAAATTTCTCACGTGGTCCTAATTGTTTCAGAATTTTTGGAGTTACAGAAGTATTCGAAATATCCAGATTGCTACAGACTGTTCTGTTTTTGACAGTTCTATTTTCTTTGCGTTGTGTGCTTGTTTTGATGATCCTATGGCTTTGTTTGATGAGTTTTTGCCATAAAAAAGTTTGAATATAGTAGATATAATGCAAGAATAAAATATGAATTTGTTTGATACAATAATTATAGTAGTGATTTGCTTTCTTATACTAACTGATCTCATGGAGGTTTTGTTGGAGTTTTGTATGATTGAAGTTTTCAAGTTTTGTATGATCTTATGATGGATGAAGGAATAAGTTGTAAGAAGAGCCTAAGCTTGGGGACGCCCATGGCATCCCAAGCTATTATCCAAAGAGAAGCAAGCAACTAAGCTTGGGGATGCCCCGAGTGGCATCCCCTCTTTCTTCTAACGATCATCGGTATTTTACTCGAAGCTATATTTTTATTCGTCACATACTATGAGTTTTGCTTCGAGCGTCTTGTATGATATGAGTCTTTGCTTGTTTTGTTTTCCTTTTTGATCCTTGAATCCTTGCTGGACACACCTATTTGAGAGAGCCAAAATTATGGCATAACTTGTTAGAATTGCTCTCTATGCTTCACTTAAATCTTTATGAGCTATGGAATTGCTCTAGTGCTTCACTTATATCTTTTTGAGCACGGTGTGCTTAGTTATTTTTGAAGAAATGCTCTATTACTTCACTTAGATTTATTTGAGAGTTAGTAATTTTTTAAGAAATTCTCTCTTGCTTCACTTAAATTAATTTGAGAGAAAGAAATATTATGCTCATGATCTTCACTTATATTTGTTTGAGCTTATCAAAAGCAACACATGAAAATTAGTCCAAAGTGATAGATATCCAAGAAGGATATAATAAAAACTTTCATGAAGATCATTGGACAAAATAACATGATTCCTTGTAATAGTTTTGAGATATGATGATGTGATATGTGAGTTATGTTGATGATTAATTATGTTTTTGTAAGAATATTGGTGTTAAGGTTCGTGATTCCCTATGCAAGCACGAAAGTCAATAGTCATGCAATGAAATTACATCCTACTTATGGTGCGTTATTCGGTGTTAATTATGCTTAATGCTCGCTTATGAGATTATTCATTTCTTGGTTGGTCGCTTCTCAATCTTTTGCTAGCCTTCATTTTGCACTAAGTATGATCACTACTTGTGCATCCAAAACCCTTTAAACCAGTTTTGCCACATGAGTCCACTATATCTACCTATATACGGTATTCTTTTGCCGTTCTAAGAAAATTTGTATGTGCCATCTCTAATTTTCAAAATAAACTTTTCTTTTGTGTGTTCGTACCGCTCACGAGGTGGTGAGGGGTGGCAATTTTTTTCCATGCTAGATGTGTTATTCTCACGATGAGTGTTTGTTCACTTGTCATTGCACGAGAGTAAGGCAAAGGTATTAGGGATTCCCAGTCCCGAAATGAAAAATGAATTTACTTTATGTTGTCAAATAATAAATTCCTTGGAAAGTGTTGGTATGGAGGGCATCCGTGGATACGGTTAGCCATGGAAAGTGAAAGTATGGTGGAAAAAGGAATAAACTTTATTTTCTGTTTGGGAACCGACTATGATATATCTAGGATGGAAAGTGTTGGGAACTCTAAGTCGTTTTCGTTGGTGGGAAAGGCACACCTCCCAAAATGTTTTTGTCTCTAAGTTTTTCGCTTTGAGCTCTGGCACCTCTACAAATCCCTACTTCCCTCCGCAAAGGGCCTTTCTTTCACTTTATGCATTTTTTATTTTGAATCCGAGTCTCCATCTTCTCTTATAAAGCACCGACTAGGGAGCACTATGATCGTACTTGAGCATTGGGTGTAATTAATATGCGAGTGTGTTACATTAATGGATCAATGATTCAGTATGATGGGCTAGGGATAACTTATTTTAGCGTTGATATTTAGAAATACATGGTTGCTTGTTGATATGCTTGAGTATTTAAGTTATCATGTCAAAACTAGACTATTGCTTTGAACCATATAAAATTCCAAATGCTCGTGCTATAAAGAAAAGAATATGAGATGACATGCTAGGCAGCATTCCACATCAAAAATTCTGTTTTTATCATTTACGTACTCAAGGACGAGCAGGATGTAAGCTCAGGGATGCTGATACGTCTCCAACGTATCTATAATTTTTGATTGTTCCATGCTGTTATGTTATCATTCTTGGATGTTTTCTAATCATTTTATAGTCATTTTGTATCATTTTTTGGTACTAACCTATTGACATAGTGCCAAGTGCTAGTTGCTGTTTTCTGCATGTTTTTTACATCGCATGAAATCAATACCAAACGGAGTCCAAACGCAGTGAAACTTTTTGAGGATTTTTTTGACCAGAAGACATCCAGTGGCCAGAGAAGCGCCTGGGGGGTGCTCCGATGGGAGCATAACCCACCAGGGCACGCCTAGAGGCCCAGGCGTGCCCTGGTGCGTTGTGCCCACCTCGGGTGCCCCCCGGACCGCCTCTTTGCTCTATAAATACCCCAATATTCCAGAAACCCTAGGGGATTCGACGAAAATCAATTCCAGCCGCGGCAGAGTCCAGAACAACCAGATCTAATCTAGACACCATCACAGAGGGGTTCACCACTTCCATTGGTGCCTCTCCGATGATGCGTGAGTAGTTCTTTGTAGACCTACGGGTCCGTAGTTAGTAGCCAAATGGCTTCCTCTCTCTCGTTTGTTTCTCAATACAATGGTCTCTTGGAGATCCATATGATGTAACTCTTTTTGCGATGTGTTTATTGGGATCCGATGAACTTTGAGTTTATGATCAGATCTATCTTTTTATCCATGAAAGTTATTTGAGTCTTCTTTGATCTCTTATATGCATGATTGCTTATAGCCACGTATTTCTTCTCCGATATTTGAATTTTGTTTGGCCAACTTGATCTATTTTTCTTGCAATGGGAAGAGGTGCTTTGTAGTGGGTTCGATCTTACGGTGCTTGATCCCAGTGACAGAAGGGGAACCGACACGTATGTATCATTGCTACTAAGGATAAAACGATGGGGTCGATTTCTACATAAATAGATCTTGTCTACATCATGTCATCGTTCTTATTGCATTACTCCATTTCTCCATGAACTTAATACACTAGATGCATGCTGGATAGCGGTTGACGTGTGGAGTAATAGTAGTAGATGCAGGCAGGAGTCGGTCTACTATTCTTCGACATGATGCCTATATAATGATCATTGCATGGATATCGTCATGATTATTTGAAGTTCTATCAATTGCCCAACAGTAATTTGTTCACCCACCATTTGCTATTTTTCTCAAGAGAAGCCACTAGTGAGACCTACGGCCCCGGGTCTCTTCTTTAATATATTTGCCTTTGCGATCTATTTTCCTTTGCCTTTATTTTCAGATCTATTAAACCAAAAATACAAAAATACATTGCTGCAATTTATTTTATTTGGCATTCGATCTATCAATATTTACAACTCTCTCACATCCGTTTGCCAATTTCTGGCGCCGTTGCCCAAAAGGGATTGACAACCCCTTTAACACGTCGGGTTGCATGTATTTGTTATTTGTCCGCAGGTGATGTTTACGTAGTGTTGCTAGGTTCTCCTACTGGTTCGATAACCTTGGTTTCATCACTGAGGTAAATACCTACCGCCGCTGTGCTGCATCATCCCTTCCTCTTTGGGGAAATACCGACGTAGCTTCAAGCCGCATCATTACGTTAGTTTGAGAATATTGTGAAGTACTATAGACCTGGTATTCATATTGGAAATCAACAAGGATTCTAAATATTGAATTGTATAAACCATTACATTCGAAGTCAATAGCTTAATATATTTATTTCACAATTGCAAAAAATAAGTAATGCCATGACAAACTAAGAAAACATAAGTGTACTCCCTCCAATTTTATTTAAGTCTGCGTATTAGCATTGGTCAAAGTCAAGTTTTGTAAACTCTGACAAAGTTTATAAACAAAAATATTAACATATGCAATAAAAAATCAATACCATTATGAATGTACTTTCAAATTATATAGATTTGTTATGGTAAATGTTTATATTTTTTCTATGAAGTTGGTCAAACTTTAGGGAGTCTAACTTCAATCAAACCTAATATGCAGAGTAAATTAAAACAGAGGGAGTACGAGTAGTACTCCTAGCCCCTTAGCCCAATCACCCAACACGCTAGACTAGGAGAAGGGAGTAGTACTCCTACAGTATTACAAACTTTCAGGTCGGCGGCAAAATCTCCCGCTTCCATCGAGATCTCCTGCGACTCAGATTCGAACAATGCAAAGTTACCATCATACCCTTGGTCGAACAGGTCGATGGAGGCTGGAGGGTCGGGGCTGTTTTGGTAACTTCACATTCACCCCACCCACCCAATCCCACCCCGGCACCCAAAGTACACCACATTACTCCCCATTTTCTATCCCCACCGCAAAATAGACTTCTCCACGACACCGTAGCACCTTCGTGCACCTCCCCTTCTTCATCGGCGCACTCGTCCACCGCAGCGCATCTGCCTCATCGACGACGTCTTATGCCACACTGGAGCCAGTCCGGCGTCACCGTCGTACACGGAGCCGCTTCCCCAGCACCATCTTCCACGGTCTCGGATCTTCTTCCTGGAATCCGACGCCAAGCACAGCAGCACCACCGTCGTCAACAATGAACTAACTCCCGTTGCTGACCATGATGCACAGACGACGCCGCGACATTCGTACTCCTCGATTGGTAATGTGTATATTGATTCTCTTAGCAGTACATGTGAAGTTCCGATTATGTTCATACCGACCCTTCAAGTTTCCTGGCTGCTATTGTTCCGGTAAAAGTAATTGGTTATAGCTTGCATTGTCCAACAGAATATCATCTTGTAATTGTGCGTCACTCCTGTATTGCGCTGTGCTTGGGTAGGTTCTTTATCTGTAACCAGTAGTGTGGCAAATGATGCAAAGTTTTTTAGAATAGCAGGGAGGTGATCCCCCTGTTCTATTGACTCAGACTGAAACCACAACGTAGTTCTAGCAAAGTTGAATAGACACATAGTAGGATATTAAAAATCACTCATGCTAACATGGCAGATGAGTGCTTTAATGTTCCCCACAATATGCGTGAGTATTACTATATTTTTCTTGCCATGTTGAGATTTTAAAACCACAAATGCGAACATGCAAAGGAGAAATGAAGACCAAATACGGGATGTAAGGGACATCTTCAAGGAACGTCGCAAGTTAAAGAGGAGCTGCACCGAACCTGTAAAACGAGCTTTGGTAAGTAACAGCCTTTCAATTACTTTGATATTGAGAACCTGACTAGCAGTGGTGGATGTTTTGTGTGTCCTTGATGGTTTCGTTAATGAAATCGGAGGGAGCCCCCTCTTTTGATCAATTTTTTTTACTTTTGGATGGTATGTGTGTGGAAATAGTAGTGAACACAGGACCAGGTTAGGCCCTTGGCAAGCCCCGAGCCGAAAACAGCGTCAAACCTTGTTGTCTACTTGGCTAGGGTTCTTGCCATGCAATCCAACAGTGTGGCACATTATTAAACAATAATAGGCGAGAGAAACAATTTCCTGTACACTTGATTAGGCTCTCAATCATTCGTAGGATCTCAGTTTACTCACAAGACCCACCATGCCGTAGGATGAATCCTTTGTAATTTAATGTTGAAGCTAGTCAGTCAAACGCGGCTACAGATGCCATGGAGATCATCTGGTTGCCGGTTGTTTTGCTGCAGCAACCCTTGCCTTACTGCACCCCTCTGCTGGTTTTTCTATTTCTCTTAGCCTTGTGTTCTTCAATGTATATGTTGTAGTTTCTATAAGCTTGCTCTGCTTGATATGTAATAAGCACAATTTTTATCATCCTAATGCTTTCCTTTTTAGCTTGATGTAGGAAGTGGCTGTTCTGACCTTAGAGTCTCTTTTTATATTTCTCCTTTTGAATTCACTTCTCGTAGTCCGTTTTATTAGGCTTCTACTTAATGGGTCTAGGGAGCTCTGACTATTGATCTAAAAAGAAGTACCTTCTTCATGTCAGGAAGCAGTTCCTGCATGGAGGGAAGTATGGTCAACCTCGAGATCATGTTTCCAAAATGAGGCTGGATTACACACAAGCTGCTAGTTCCCTAATGATGCTGGATTAGACACAGGTTCAAATTCCCAAATGATGCTGGATTACTCACAAGCCAGGTGGAGCCATCAACTATTCGTGTCCTCGTTGCTCTAGTAAAGGCTGAAAGAATGCGTGCAGCTGCCCTTGAGAATGTAGCTGAGTTCCTGAAGAAGCAAAAAGACCAATCCGATGCTCTCTTCACCCAAGCCAAAGAAGAGATGGAAGAAGCCAAAAACAAGCTAGCAGAGGCAGAGCGGGCTAGGCGTCTCCTGCTATCTAAAACTGTCGTCAATACAATTTTTCATTCATAATAGCTAGGTTCAAATGTTTATCCAGTCAGCATGCCTGCTGTGATGTCCGTGCATCTACTGAGATGTATGTAAGTCTGTGATGCTGAGAAGTGGCACAAAATATATTTTTTCCGTGTCATGTAGTAACACCCATTACTTTCCGAACAATAATAGACGAACCATAGGACATGGTATAGTTCATAAGCAACCCCAACATTCCAAGTTCAACTTCCACATCAAACTCATGTTCACAGATATCTTCAGATTCATAAATAATGTCCACAACCACGATTCACTTCAAAGCAGGAAAAATGTGAGGAGAATTATAAATAAAGAAAAATCTCTAGTTCTTACTACCAACATCAGTGCTTCTCCAAAACAACATTTAGTTTAGATCCAAAACACAAATTCCCTTTGAGAGCATTGATGAAAAAGGTGCATTTTCTACCAAGGGTGGAGGAGGGACACATGTATAATTTTGTGGAGATCCACTAAAATTGAGGTATCTGCTTCTGTTTGCAAAAACATGCTCGAGATAGAGATTGACATCCGTGTTTGCAAAAATATATAAAAGGGTTATCAATGGCATTGCGTCATTTTACAAGTGCCATTGGATTTATATGGCACTAGATTGACAACAGCATATTATTCCCTTTGTGGCATTGCATCATTTTACAAGTGGCACTGCATTGACAGCAATGGAACAATAGGAATAAATGGGCATGCCGAGATTGGGCGCCCCAAATCCATGTAGAATACATCCATAGAGGCAATAAATTGGCAAGGCAGAGCTGGTTGCCGAGAGCAAGAAACATATCAGTGCGAGCACAACAAAACAAGACCATATGAAATTATTATATTTTGGACATTTTTAACTAAACGCGAATAGCTTCTGGAAGCAGGTATAATTCCTAATGCCAACTGTGGGTGGGGTCCATGATATTTTGAGCCAAACTGGGCAACACACTGGGTGTCTATGCCGGCGACGCGGTGGTCGTAGCCTTCATGGGTTCGGAGCGGCGGCGGCTCCAGTGGTCTACTATTCCTCGATGTCAGCAGCGGCCGTGGACGTGTTGGCCGCCTCCACCGGCATGCCGTGGTTCCGCCAATGTTTGGGTCGGATGGCGCGGCCAGCCACGGTGCACTGGATGATGTGGTCCCCCATGTGTCGATGAGCAGCAAATGGCCACTCCTCTGCGAGCAGGCTTGGAGCGTCCAGTTGATGCACCAGGTGCGAGCGTGGAGCAGCGGCTTGCTCCTCCGCTTGCCCGCCTGCAGGCTCGCCCATGGTACCGACGGCCTGGGGCGGGGAGGGAGGTGGAGCAGTGAGTTGCCTGGCTCATAGGGGCATCCAGCCGGCTTTTATGCCAGAGAACTCGTCTTCCTGCTCACCGGATGCTATGGAGAGTGTGGAGAAAATGGTGCAAGGAGGATATAGGGAGCGGCGGTGTGGTGCGGTTCTTGCCAGGCATCTAGCCTCGTTTAAATAGCGGGTGGACGAGAGGAGCCAATCACGTTGTGTTCTTAAATGTCGGCCGGCTCACAGAAGGACGTGTTGTCGGCACACGTGCAAATTCAATGGAGGTAGGCAGGGCAGTTTGAAGCCGGTTGAATGCGGCGAGGAGGCGTGTTCAGCCTGGCGTGCAGTGAGTGGGGCCCTCTTGGCCGGCGCGCCGGTTCAATGCATGCGCCGGCGACAGGTCGCGTCCGTGTGAGAGCAATTACTCCCTCTGGTCCTTTTTTGTTTGGGTGTAAGAAAATCTCATTTTGCATTGACATTTTACAACTAAAATTCGTGGACAAACTTTGACCCAAAATACGATGGGGACTAGTAAACTAGGATGGAGGTAGTAGTGATGAATTCCATTTCCGCTCCATACCAATCTTTCTAAAAAAATAGTATAACACGCTATTGAAATCGGAACTCTTACCCTGCTAAAAAATGATATTTTAAATGTGGCAACTCGATCAGTGGCGACCGGCGAGCCACCGCCTCCAGGTCGTTCACCTGTGGTCCCCAACCATCAACTCCTACGGATCAAATTATCACGCTAGCTGACTATTCCTACAAAGGTCCGCTCCACCACGTACCCGATAGCCGCGTATGTAGGTATTGTGCACCTATGGGTTTATTTGTTTATCGTGCCTTACGTAACTGTCATGTGTGCAAGTCAGTGAGAGACCGACTGTGTGTGTGCGCCTTTTCTCTTCGTATGTACTCCAGCGTTTGTCTGGTGTCCAAAAAATAATACAGTAATAACTAGCAAAGTGCCAATGCATTGCAACGCATCCAAACTAGAGTAATACATATTCACCAATTTGATAGAAAATAGTCTAGTTTTGGTATACATATATCACTAAAAATATCTTATGTTTCGCTCAAAATATATTCCTTTGGCTGTTTTGATGAGATAAGGGAGGAATGTGGTTGGTTTCAAGATTCAAGAAGTGGGGTATTGTTGCAAAAAGCACAGGTGAGAGAGAGAGAGAGAGGGAGAGAGAGAAGGAGGACAGAGTGTGTTTGTGACAAAGACACGAAGAGTGTGTGTGCGAGAAGTATTACTGTAACATGAGGCGCTAGTGTGTGTGTGTGTGCATGATCGGGAGGGCGTGTCTCAAGAAGGGTAAAAAAACTACATAGATACAAGGAGTGAAAGTGTTCGGTAGATGGGTAAACCTATCTAGAGGTTGGTCGATCAAAGTTTGTGAGAGAGATACAAGTCGCGGGTGCGAAAGCGAGAGTTTTGTGTGTGTGTGTGTGTGTGAGAGAGAGAGAGAGAGATGGTAGTTGGTTGGGGGATCTAAATCGGGAGTTGTGAGTGAGAGAGGGGGGGAGAGAGTTTGTCTGGTTGGTAAACAAATGAATAATGTCAGTTTTGGAACAAAGATGAAGATGGAAAGGAGACCCCAACAAACGATGTATGTGCGGGAGAGAGTAATTTTAGTGCTAGGAGTCATATCTAGAAAGATATAGGGTGCGTGAGAGAACCCTGGAGAGAAATGCAAAGTGAAAGAGGGGGGAGTGTGTGTGTGTGGCGGAAGAAAGCTTAGGTAGCTATACTGATACTAGAGAATGATAGAGATGTGAGAGATAATGAAAACCGTGTAATCTATGAAGATAGAGAGAGTGTGACACTTCTTGAGGGAGATGGCGAGAGACCGTGTTTGCAAAAAAGGAGAAGGATGTATTGAGCGTGCGGGTGAGATGGAGAAAAGAGAGTGATAGCTACATGAAGGAGCACGCAAGAGAGACCTAGAGAGAGATGGGCGTGAAACGAGATTCAAATATTTAGTTGTGTGTATAGAAGAAGTCAACATAAAAGGGATTCAAATATTTGAATTCGAGATGATGATACATGTAGTTCATACTCGAACCAAAATTGATCTATCAAACATGCATACTAATTCGAGATTGCACGCGTGTATATTATTTAATATATTGATATTGCTATCCATACATTTGAGCTGAACATAATTTGGTTTCAAAAATTTGAATTCAAAGTTGAACAAAATTTGGTTTCAAAAATTGGAATTCAACCTTATGGTTTTGATATCATTGCATTTGTAAATCATATTTTATATATAAAGGAGCAGAATTATTTGTTGTGCTTTTGAGAGTATATATAAAAAATGATGTATATAGATTTGTATTCGAATACAAAATGGATCCTGCCCAGAAAAAAGTGTAAAATGGATTCAAATTGAGTTGGCAAGGAAAACGTGCAATCTTTTTCTCCAAAAATTTGAACGAAGTGGCGTAACTCGTAGTAACTGCCCGAAACCAAAATCTGGGAGATGGAAATTACTGCCTATCCCTGACACGCAAAACCTACACTACAGAAAAACCACTTCCATGATGATACGTATTTGTCACACTAGGTCATGTTTCTGTCATGCATGTACATCCATGACGATTTTATGACAGAATCAAGATAGTCATACCTGTGCTGTCGTAGAAGTGTTCCATGACAATACTAAAATTATCATCATGGAAGTGTCCACTTCCATGACGATAAATGTCATGTAATGGAAGTGTTTTCGTCAAGGGTAACCGACACGTGGCTTCCACCGCAACGGGTCGCCGTTAAGCTATCGGGTTCCGGTTTGCATCCGATAACATGTTAACAGCCCAGACCAATGGGGATTTTCAACGTGTAAAATTCTCGTCATCTCGCCAATGGGAGAGATAGGCGCCTATGATATGTTGAAATGTGGCATAACCCAATGGTGGCCCATTTAGCTATAAAGGCTGGCCCATTTGACTTGGTCAAAAGCTGCGGGCCGGCTCGTTTGACTTGGTCAAAAGCTAGCGGGTCAGCCCATGAAAAGCCTATTAACGGTCCGTTCGCATATACCCATTTTACGGCCCGGTGGCTCATGACCCGTTATGGCCTTTCCGAATTTGGCCCAACAGCATCGGGTGGGCCGTCCAGTATAATACCAGCCCGTTTCACTTTCCGCCCATGACGACTTTCGGCCCATATGAGGCCTTTCGTCCCTTTGGGCCCTTTAGTGGCCCGTGGTTACTCTGGCCCACAATAAACAATAAATTCCTTTATACCCATTAATGGCCCATGATCACATGGGCCGTTTCCAGCCCGTGTTAGCTTTCGGCCTACAGAGGGGCCATAAATTCTTGGGCTCCTTTCTGGCCCTCAGTTACTTCTAGTTCGTTACCGGCTTGTTCTCCTAGTGGTCCAAATTCAGCCCGTGATTAGAATCGGCCCGTTTGTGGCATGTTAACCCATTGCGCCATTTCTAGCTCGTCATGTATTCGGGCCCATAAATGACCCGTTAATCCCGTGACAGAGTCTAAGCCTTTGCTGTCTTCCAGCCTGTTAACGGCCCATGACCGTGCTAGCCCGATGCCAGCTACGCTTGTTTACGGCCCATGTCGTGGTCCGGTTTTGGCACACAAATTGTTGGACCCATGTGTGGCCAATGGATCCTACCCGTTGGAGGCCCATTTATCCGATGGCCCGTAGGAGGCCCATTGATCCTATGGGCCGTATTTGGCCCATGGTTGTTGCGGCCACTAGCAAAGCAAAGAAAAAGAAGACTAAGGAAATAAAAAAGCCAGAAACTAACGCTAGGCTATTAAGGCGATTGCACAGATTACATCCACTGGGCATCAAAGTTCGCTACTAGTGCAAATATAGGGAGCACCCTACACTATACAAAAATGGCTTGTTGTTTTCTTTAGCCAATCGCTGCCCAGTAAGAACAAATTTTGTATCGCAACAAAACAAATTACAGCCATATAACAAAACGAAGGTTGGCATAAAAGTTAACAGTCCGACAGATAAATGCACCATCAGAAGTTCAGAAGCTCAGTTCATTTGATCTGACTGTTATGTTTTCATGTTGTACTGTCCGATGGAGTACGATAACCTTCGCCTTCATTTCTCCTAGGCTCCTGAACAACATAGCAAATGTCTGATAGTCTTGTTTCAAAACCATGCATATCTTGACGACACCGAACAATGGTTTTCCTTTCTTCACAAAGGGTCTCTGGTAGGGATTGGACTTATGTCTGGAGCGCAGATATAACATTGTTTTGAGGTTGCATATCTTGATCATGAGGCAGTTTGGACGAGATTGCCTTAACAACAAACCCACTATTACGCAGAAGGTGCTTTTGGCACTATTAGTGGACAGATACTGACTCACTGTAGCAAGAGGTGACATTGCGGTTATGGTTGCCTCATCGCCTCTAGAAGGTGGCGGTTCCACCATTTGTTCCATAGCTTGCTGAAAAGTTGAGTTTGTACATTAGTAGTACCAGATTAGAAGTTAGTAAGGAGGCGGCGAAACCAAACAGAATAGCTTTGGTCTATATACAAAACTTATTTTGTTGAACCTGTGTAAAATATTAGTTGTATTTTACTGCAAAGTACATACTAAAACCAAGTTCCAAACATATGACCATGTACCATGGCTAATGTATTTTCTATTTCTTCACATTGTATTGACAGCTAAGGATAAAGACATACAGTTTATAATGCGTTAAGCATAGTATGACATCATTCATATCAGAAAACAACTGATAACAGACAAACAAGCAATGTAACGTTGTGTGGGCAAGTCCAGCACGGAACTAGATTACAGATCAAGATAAAAGGAACATCACTCTCTTTTAAACCTTGTAAGGTGCAATAATCCGCTAAGAAAATTGTGTATAAAATTGAAAAGAATAATAGACATTGGCTGCAAATCATGTAGTTCAATGCACAAGTCAGAGTAACCAGTAGTTAAAAGGCATGAGGATTAAGGACTTACAACAACTACTTTGACTAGTGTAGTAATGCCCTTCGTCTTACTGGTGTGATTGTCCTTGAAGATTTCTACAACATTTGGTCCAGTTACTTTTTGGTCCTTGCGGGCTTTCCTATGCATTAGGAACAAGTCAATATAGATATGATAATATGGCATAGCGAAAAGAGTGAAACAACAGCTAGTTACAAGAGCCTCGCAGTGTGCAATATAGCTACGAGATCCTGTCATCTGTTCGAATTTCACTTTTGTATGGTTGGCCTTGTTCTTTGAACAGTTCACCTACAGGAAGATAGATTTGTGAGGCACGTGCGTAAATAGGAGTTCAACATGTGATCTGATCACACACACACACAAACACACACACACACACACACACACACACACACATATATATATATATATATATATATATATATATATATATATATATATCGTACTTGATACTATGGATCAGACCAGTCTTTAACAAGGCCTCTCCAGTCTTCATCTGTTATATTTTCCACTAGGGATGTTTGGGCAAGTTCACTGTTAGCCTTGCCTTCAAAGTGAGTTCTCCTCAAGTTATATCGATACTGTCGCAGAGCAGACTTGAAAACATGGGTGCATGCTTGTCTGGTTGCATCATCTTAGCTATCCAACTTGAACCTCATCTGTTGAAAATTATGGGAGTCTCATTACCAACAACCTAGAAAGTATAGGACAGAGCAAGGCGATATTACTAATTTCCATACATAACCATACTTACAAATAAATGGTCGAGGAAGGTGTTGAACTGGGTTTCGTGTTTGTCATTCCTGTACTGAATCCATGTTGGGAGGACACATGCATGACACCTAACGACAATTGCTGTCTATGATACTAAGTTGGGTGACTCTCTAGCATCACATGGCCTTTTTAAACCTGTCTCAAACTGGATATCCATTCTTCCTCCTCTAGATTTAGTTAATCTGTCGAGCATTATCCCTGATGTATGTTTCCTCTTGCGCCTAGTTGCTAGTCCAACAACGAACATAGGAAGTATTAGTGTACATCAAACTGTGAGACTACATATAAAGAAGGATGCAACTGTAACTTGACTCGAGCAACTACCTTCTTGTTGTTGAAGCTAACAAGGTTCATCTTATCTTGCCAACTCCTATTGTGGAGAGTGCTTCGGAAGTAGTGTTAGGTGGCACGGGAGCTTGGAAACTTGCCGCTAGCTGAGTTGACAAACGAGTAACTCGTGCAGATGTTGGTACTATGTAAGAAGGTGCTGCAACAACTAGGGATGTCACTGCTTGTTTGGTGCCAACTTTTCGTTTGTGTTTGGATTGTTTTGCAGCTGGTGTAGCAGGGGATACCGTGTTTGTACAATTATCCGGTGGACTTGGACCTTCTATTGCACTATTAGTACCAGCAGAATCTTAATAACTCTTCCGCTTCCTTATGTGTGCGTCCTGAGTACTAACCCCTACCATTCTGTGTTCCTTCCTCTTTCTCTTTGCCATGTCAAGTCAAGCCGAAAAGAAAAAGGAATAAAAATTTCGTTCTTCAGAACAAATTGATGCGTGATATAGACAAACTGAACTTTGATGTTAGACAATCGCATGATAGGAGGATGTAATATGTACGTAAAATTGGACGACATGAGATAATCAGACCTATGATGTGTAAACTAAGCGGAAGGCTTTTTAATAAATTAGAAGCAATGCAATGGAAGGTAGACACCATATGAAAGATGCCACAAATATCACTCTGCCAAGTTAACAGTGTCTCGTCATAACTGGCATTTAAACAAATATGAAGTAGTACAAGAAATAAATCATATGCAAGATGCAAACAACATCACACTACTAAGTTAAAGGTCTCTCGTCATTAGTGCCATTGCATATTCACAGCACTGCATATTCATAGCTATGATGTGTAAACTAAGAAGAAGGCATTTCAGCAAAGTAGAAGCAATGAAAGCTAGACACCATATGTAAGATGCAACGAATGTCACTCTACCAAGTTAAAATTGTCTTGTCATTAGTGCCATTTCAAGAAATTAACAGTACAAGCTAGAAAAGAATGTGAGATGTAACCTATATCAGACTCCCAAGTTAAACATGTCTTATGATAAGTGATTATTGCAGGTTACACAATAGTAGTACTTTGATGTGAGAACATGGTGTGATAGACTGATATTGTATGTTCTAGAAACAGGAACATGTGTCTTATTCACGAGTATAATGTGGACAGTAGGAAGATGGAATTCAACAAAATTAGAAGCAATACAAGCTAGACATCATACATAACATGCAACCACATATAACAGTGCCAAGTTAGCGGGAGCGCCTGTGATGGTGGACTAGGGGAGACGTGCTCATCATCAGCACAACTACGTTGAGTGTCTATGCATGTCTTGGCTTGCAAAACTTGTTGGGAGGATGGCAGAGTAGAATCTGTAGAGGCCCTCCATTTTAGTTGGTGGGAAGGAGCACCATTATCCACTGCCTTACTAATTTCCTTTAGCTTTATTGATTTTGCATTGTCAAGTAAAACCAACGAGAAAAGCAATAAAATTCACTCTTCAGAACTCATTCATGCATGATACTGACAATCACTACTTTGTCTAAGGCAGACACATGGTACGAGGATGGAATATGTATGAAAAATAGGACAACATGGCATTCACAACTATTTGTGTAAACTAAGCCGAAGTAATTTAATCAAATTATAAGCAATACAAGCTAGACACCACATGAAAGATGCAAGACAATATCACACTGCCAAGCTAGAGAAAGCACCTGGGATGTCGATTCCGCCGGAAGACCGCCATCAGTCCCTGCCTTAATATTTTCCTTCCTCTTACATAATTTTATTGCCTTGTCAAGTCAAACTCACAAGAAAAATGAATAAAAATTTACTTTTCAGAACTCATTGATGCAGGATGCTGACGAGCACTACTTTAATGTAAGGCGACCGCATGATAAGACGATTGAATGTGTAAGAAAAAAGGACAACATTGCATATTCACAACTATGATGTGTAAACTAAGCAGAAGGCATTTAAGCAAATTAGAAGCAATGAAAGCTAGACACCATATGAAAGATGCAACGAATATCACTCTTCCAAGTTAAAATTGTCTCGTGATAAGTGCCATTTCAACAAATTAGAAGTAGTACAAGCTAGAAAAGAATGCGAGATGTAACATATATCACACTCCCAATTTAAACGTGTCTTATGATAAGTGATTATTGCAGGTTACACAATAGTAGTACTATGATGTAAGAACGTGGTGTGATAGATAGATATTGTATGTTCTAGAAATAGGAACACGTGTCTTAGTCACAAGTATAATGTGTCAAGTAAGAAGATGGAACTCGACAATATTAGAAGCAATACAAGCTAGACATCATACATAACATGCAACCACATATAATAGTGCCAAGTTAGAGGGAGCACCTATGATGGTGTACTAGGGGAGACGTGCTCATCATCAACGCAGATATGTTGAGTGTGTATGCATGTGTTTTCTTGCAAATCTTGTTGGGGTGATGGCGGAGTAGAATCTGTAGAGGCCCTCCGTATCAGTTGGTCGGAAGGAGCACCATTATCCACTGCCTTGCTAATTTCCTTCTGCTTAATTGATTTTTCATTGTCAAGTAAAACCGACAAGAAAAAGCAATAAAATTCACTCTTCAGAACTCGTTCATGCATGATACTGACAATCACTACTTTGATGTAAGGCAAACACATGATACGATGATGGAATATGTGCGAAAAACAAGACGACATGGCATCTTCATGACTATTTGTGTATACTAAGCAGAAGCCATTTCAACAAACTAGAAGCAATGCAAGGTAGACACCACATGAAAGATGCAACCAATACGACTCTGCCAAGTTAAAAGCGTCCCATCATAAATGGCGTTTCAACAAATTAGAAGCAGTGCATGCTATAAATCATATGAAAGATGCAACAAATATCACACTTCATATACTAAAGGTGTCTCATCATAATTGATTGATGAGGGATACAAAAAAAAGTTGTTTTATGTAAGGACATGCTTAATAGACAGATGTAGTATGTACCACAAATAGGAAGGCATGTCACATTAATAGGTATAATGTATAAACTAAGCAGAATAGCACATGCAATTTAACAAAATTGGAAGAATCACAATCTAGACACCATATGCAACATGTAACCACATATCACACTGCCAAGTTAGAGCAAGAACCTTTGATGGTTGTGTAGGGGAAATGCGGTCATCAACTATAGAGCTACGTTGACTGTCTTCATCTAGCCTTGCCGTTTCTTGAGAATCATGTGGGGAGGCTGACACTGCATTCTTTAAAAGAGGATCTTTTCTTACAGTAGTCCTCGAGCCCGACTGTCTCATCATAAGTGATTGATGAGGGATACATAAGAACATTAGTTTGATGTAACAACATGGTTAATATACACATGTAGTAGTATGTACGAAAAACAGGAAGGCATGTCATATTCAAAGGTATAATGTGTAAGCTAAGCAGATGCAATTTAACAAATTGGAAGCAATACAAGCTAGACACCTGACTAGAGTGGCCAGCATGATCATCGAGGACCTAAGAGCCTGGCGGGAGGCGGGCTGCTTCGCCACCACCTTGGCTTTTTAGTTGGCTTGGAGGTGATGCCTGTCTGTGCTAGGCTTGTCATTGGATCGGCTAGTGCATTCACTAGATATTTGGCTTCTGGTGCTCTATGGTCTTATACTCTTTGCGGACATCACCATGATGTAAAAAAAATCTTTCCTTATATTAATAAAGACCGACTTTGGACTTTCGAATAAAAGCTAGACACCATATGCAACATGAAACCACATATGACACCGCGAAGTTAAAGCAAGCACCTGGGATGGTGGTTCATGGTGAGCGAGATCATCAACTCCAGAGCTACGTTTACTGTGTCCATCTGCTGACACTACACCCTTTAAACTGATGAAACGTGTCTTGCCTACCTGTGAAAAAAGCTGGAGCGACTTCTCTCTTTTCTTTCGTGTTTTTATCAACAGTTTGGCAGAGGCTGAAATACCCATGCATAAAAAAACAATAGTGAGAGTATGGGTGAAGTGTGTGCAGAACTAGTGCACGGCAAAAGTAGCAGATAGCAGGTGGCTGAAAAATAAATGACAGGAGACATATTGATAGCTCTACAACATTGCATGGCAAAATAAATTAGATTCTAGGATTTTGTAATATGAGCAAAGGGATGGCTGGGAAATGCAGGTACTCCTCCAGCACACCATCACATGTGGTCCTATCAAAATAACAGTCGACTGAAAATAAATAGGTCAGTCAATTTTTTCTGAACCGTCTGATCTACAAGGAACGAGCAGATGGCCTTCATCTACCCCCGCCAGTCACTGTTGATGATCTTTATTAACTACAAGGAACGGGCAGATGGCCTTCGTCTACGTCCCGCCAGATGCAACCACTGGCCCAGACCCTTGCATCCGCCGCCCTCCCCCCTCGACCTCACACCACCGCCGTGCTTGGCACCGCCCTCCAGCCATCCCTTTAAGCTCGACCGACCTCCAGATTGGGCACCAGTAGCTCCTAGGCCCCACACACCCCTAAGATAGACACCGAGGCGCTGCTTCCCCGACGTAACAGGCGGACTAGCGCCTCCGTGGGTGGTCACTACTGCAGGATGCTGCTAACGCGACACTACAATCAGAGACCCTTCGTCGAAACTATGTGTGATGCATTAATCGCAAACGGTGATGTAAAAAACCGTCAAAAAAGATGCAAAACATTTGCGATGGCGGATACACCGAACACGATTCAGATTTTAGTTGCGTTTGCGATGCGGGGCATACGGTTCAGCTGAGTGAACTGTTTGCTATGAGGCAGAAGAACAAAAACGGGTAGCCAAATGAAGGCGTGTGCGATATATGACATACAATTCAGTCATATTAACTGTTTGGGATGAGGAGAAACAACAGAAACGGGCAACCAGATGAAGGTGTGTGCAATATACGGCATACAGTTCACTCGGATGAACTGTTTGTGATTAGGAAACACAACAGAAATGGTCAGCCAGATCAAGGTGTGTGCGATATACGGCAAACAGGTTCCTAATTAGAAATGTGTGCGAAGACCCATAATAACATAGATAAATTCTACTAATAAGCCGTGTGTGTTGTGGGCAAATGCTTGCTGCTATACAATTGTTAGTGATTGATGAATTCATCGCCGACAGGTTTCCTAGTATGGTCCGTGTGCGTTGTCATTGCATACAGAACAACAATATATGTACTTATAAGGACTTGATTCCATAACCAAATTGAACATCCAATTACATAGGTGGCTAGTAGATAGATGACCTTTGCACACACCAAAGTATGTTCCAAAATGCCTAGAAAACTCAAATAATGTATAAAAAAGCAAAATGAATGCAGAATAATTTCATATTTTTTAGGACGACACTCCTATAGTTGCATGTTGCCTCTGAAAATAAACAAGGGTGGGAAGAGACAGCGTATGTCGTTTCGCACACATATAGGTGACAAGTTCCCTCTCGGAACCATGAGGCTTCTTGAGAGAAGCTCAGGCTGTAAGAAGTTTATACCAAAACTTGTCCCAAATTGGACTATTTTTTTACCACAACATGTTGGTGCCATGTCATAGCACCATGCCATGTTTCATGATTTTGAGGTGAGTTTTGGATTTCCAGTAATTTTAAAACCGGGTTTGTCAACGTTTACCGTCAAGTCGACACCGCCTGGATAGGCTTTTTCCTCGTTGGTCCCAAATGTTAGAATCCAAATCTGTCACTACCATGCACCTTTGACTATTAAGAATTACATCCCATTTGGTGTGCTAGCTGAAAATATGTTTGGTGGGTGCTGGCGGGCGCTAAGAACTTGCTGTTCCGTAATGAACAAAGATCAAAGCCCAGTATGAAAGAAAATATGGGTCAAAGCCGAGTTGAAAAGGGCAACAATATCTAACTCCAGCTTACAAAAGGTACAAAAGGCACGAGGATTAATTGTTCATCAGATTTACACATAAACCGGATTGAACAGGGCAATAACATCTAACTCAACCAAAGTTTTTGGCAGTCACAATCAAATGGATCAGTTCAATCCATAAAATGAAGATCCCGGTACAAAAGATCTACTGGTCCATGATGACGACAAGTTGTCGTAAATATAAGCCAAGCACGATCAGAAGCCCTTAGGCCCACCTGAAACTTCTTTTCATCTTGTTCAACATACAGTTCCGTGAGAAATTTCTTGTTGAAAAACTTAATCCTCACGGACAATAGTGCCCTTGCATTCCTCATGAAGAATGTGTCAAAGCTAGTGTTTACATGGTTGGATGCATATCCTTCCACCATTATTGCCTTCAAACGAATGTCATGAGATCTGAGAAAATCCTTGTGCCTCCTCTACCATTGATTGGTTAGACCATTTTCTCGAAGTCCGAGTACCTAAATAGACATGAAGATTGAAAACAGTTAATGTCTAAAATAGAGTATGTCGAAGGAGTGACAACTGACCGGTTAATTCTAGTACATTATATATGGGCTTTCAATATTTGTGAAATCTTCACCTTTATATACAAATTCTCCAAACATGGAAAGCATCGCAGCAAGCCAATAGTGGTGTTCAGATCAATACACCCTATATAAATATATAAGGTCTTGACAGAATCCAGCACCCTTGATACGCCATCCATGGACAAGCACTTCATTCAGCATAGAACATAATATTAGCACCGAAAGTGTACTCCAAGATGATATTTAACTTATGCGCACAAATGAAAAATGTAGATTACTAAAGTGTACATGGATAACATACTGTACCTGAATAAATGTGGAGCCAACCACCAACTTGTAACCTTCAAATGGACCAGGAAATACACCCCAGGTCTCCAGTTTAGGTGCAGAGACCACATTTATTTGCGAAGGTTTATAACAAAAATCAAGGAGCAACCTTTGAAGTGAACACTGGTACATTGAGGTGCTATACAAATGGTTTTTAACCCCTTTCCGCAATGGCATTTGGAACCGTCGTCAAGTGAGTGACTGTGATAGGGGGGTCCTTCCCACACGACCCAAAAACCGTCAGGGATAGGGGTCCACCCAGACGCTGCATTCTTGCAACTCGTTTGTGCTCGCATTGCCGTCAAAGTCGGTATTTCAGTGGTGCTACGTTTGCGATAACTAATTAAGAAGATTAGCTAATCGTCGTACGAGTGTCGGACAGGATTACGGAACATCGGACCGTCGTAACATCGTCATACACGACAACTATCCCACACGCTATTTTGTCACTACAAAAAAAGACACATCCGTGATATTTTGGGCCGAACGATTTTTTTCCATACTTATGACACTTCTATGATGATAATTGTGACAAAACCCGGTATCATCATAGATGTGGTGGGGTCCTACTTCTATGATAAAAAATCATGACAAAAAATGGGCTTTTCGTCCTGGGCGGGCCGGAGACGCAGCTGCATGACATTCTTTGGGCCGTCCATGACGGAAAAAACCATGGTAGAAGCGAGGGCGAGGAAAATATCGGGGAGTTCCCGGTTACGGTGGGTGGCCGGGAGCCGAGCGATGCGCGTTTCTCTCATACGTACGCGCGTGTGTGTGAGGCGTTGGGCTCTAACTGAACCCGAGCGAGGCATTGGGCTCTAACTGAACCCGAGCGATTGCACTGCAGGCTACGCGTGCGTTACTAAACCCGAGTGATCGATCGATCCCTTGCTGTTAACTGAAGCCGAGTGATTCCTTCGCTACTGCTGCTAACTGAAGCCGATCGATGCTGCCTCTAGAGGAAGAGTGAGTGTTGTTGTGGGGGGTTTGGATGAATAGTTCCCGGTGGGGGGTTGGATGAACAGGACCCCCTGGTAGTAGAGGCCCTTGCCGCTGGATGAACAGTACCCCGATCGATCAAGCCGGTGGATGAACAGGACCCCGTGGAGGGCTGGATGAACAAGACCCCGTGGAGGGCTGGGTGAACAGGACCCCATGGAGGGCTGGATGAACAGGACCCCGTGGAGGGCAGGATGAACAGTAGCCCGTGGAGGGGTGGTTGAACAGGACCCCGTGGAGAGGGCTGGTTGAACAGTAGCCGGTGGAGGAGCGGTGGAGGGTGGATGAACAGGAGCCTGTGGATGAACAGTCTCAGGTGGAGGCTGGAGGAGGTCGATGGTGGATGAACAGGAGCCCGTGGAGGCAGTTGACGGTGGATGAATAGTAGCCCATGGAGGCAGTCGACGGTGGAGATGAACAGTATCCCATGGAGTCCCGTTTTGCGGTACGCCACACCCCTCCCGTTGAACAGGACCCCCGTTTCGACCATAGCGCTCCAACAAAGTCCGTTTCCTCCGTTTTGCAGTACGCCACACCCCTCCCGATCAACAGGACCCGTTTCGACTGTAGGAGGTCCATTTCCTCCGTTTTGCGGTACGCCAGACCCCTCCCGATGAACAGGATCCCGTTTCCACCGTGGCCGGTCGAACATAAGGCCGTTTCCTCCATTCTGCGGTACGCCAGGCCTCGTTTCCATCGGGTGTTCCGTCCAAGATGGTTGGCTCCCGATGAACACGATGACGCATTCCGTTCCGACCCAGCCGGTTGGCTCCCCATGAACACGACGACGACGCAGTTTCTCCGTTCCGACCCAGCCATGTACACGAGCCCTGGCCGTACGTATGCGCGAGTAGGCGTTCGAGACCCCGCCCGTATGTACGTACGTGGCCGTATTTTCTTTCTTGCACCCTGGCCGCTGTACATATGTGTACATGCTACGTGCGCGCCTCTACTACAAGACGTGCCCTTCCTTGCACGGCCACGGTTCATCGCTGCAGCCTGCAGACAAACTGATCGACCAGTATGTATGTACACGTTCGCGACCAGAATGACGAAGCTACATACGCTTCGACCAGGTGGGTCTCGACTGTCAGGCACTTCCTTGCGTGCGAAGATGTAGCTGGTGGGTCCTAGCAGTCAGGGGGCGAATCGTTTTTTTACCCGTAATATGGACGCACTTCCTTGCGTGCGAAGATGTAACTGGTGGGTCCCAACAGTCAGGGGGCGAAACATTTTTTTGCCCGTAATATGGACGCACTTCCTTGCATGCGAAGATGTAGCTGGTGGGTCCCAACAGTCAGGGAGGAAACAGTTTTTTGCGAAATACGGTGGCCCGTCCGGTGGGTCCCTGCTGTCAGGTGGAGGTATAATTATTTTCCGCGTAATAAGGAGGCACTTCCTTGCTGCGGCCATGGACCCAGCTGTCAGCCTCTCCACGTACAATACTCTTCCGATGGAAGTCGGTCGTTGACCACATTGACCACGCCGCGCCGAGAGAACCAAGGCGGTGGACGACGGCGAGGCCTAGGAAGGGGACGACGCGGAGCCGGGGAAGACACGGCAGTGGATGCCCACGCGGAGAGGAGTACGAGGGTTCACTGGTTCGGCTGCGGTGTGAGGATGCCGTCGCAGCAGGGCCTGGCCAGCGGTGGGACTAGTAGGGGGCTGTGAGGCCTCCTCGGCAGCACAGCCGGCCACGGGAGGCAGGAGCAGGCGGCACGACCGGCGCTGCTTTTGGAGGCTGGAGCAAGAAGACCAGAGGTTGAAGAAGCACGGCAGCCGTTGGATGGACATCATACGGTCACTACAGCTAGAATCGTGTATATTGACTAAGTTGACAAAGCCCTCGGTACGCGTCAACTTAGTAGGCCCACAGGTCAGCCTCCGAAACGGCGCGCCTAGATGTCAGGGGGAGGAATCATTTTTTGGGCGGGTGAAGCTAGAATATCCGAGATTGAAGAAGAAGCACGACATCCGTTGGATGGACATCCAACGGCCACTGTTGCTAGAACCGTGTGTTGACTATAAGTTGATAAAGCCTTGCATACGCGTGAACTTAAATTTTTTTTGAGGGGACGCGTCAACTTAGTAGGCCCACAAGTGTGTGGGAGAGAACTTATAGTCCATTTGAGATTTGTAAGAATGTACAACCCATTTTTGAATTCTAATGGAATTTACTACAGCCCGTTTACAGTTTGTTAAAAGTACAACCCATTTTCTAGCTAGGACAACGATTAATAATTTCAACCAAACGTTCAAAACAGAATTCAATAAAATTTCCCACATTTTGATGGGATCCGAAATATTTTTATCCCGAAATTTCTAGTCATATTAAATACAATTTCAATATAAATTTGTCTTACGTAAAAATCCAACAAAACATTGCGCGCGCAACAATTAATGAAATTAAAATTTTCAAAATCCAAAAATAATATTTTATAAACTAATTAAGTGTTTGGTGCATTTTTTTATAGTCACAGCCCAATTTTTATAATTACATCCCATTTATTATTTCTTAAAGCCCATTTTCTTGTTAAGCCTAATGCATCCCTCCTAGGAAAGATTTGCAGCCCAGCGGGGCGGAGAATAACAAGTTGACCTTGCCTGGGTATTCCTCAAAAAAAGTATAGCTGGGCTAGCCATTTTCAGCTTGAAAAAATTAATATCTGGCTGGATATCTGGCCTGGGCTAGACGGGCCACAGCCCGCCCAGTTAATACCCTGCTCTCCTCTCAACAACAACGAAAACATCGCTCAAGAAAAACTCTGCAGTGCTCACACCTCAAAAACACAAATACTGCTCGAGCTGCTTGGTCCCAGCTGTCGGCCGCTCCTTGTGCAATTCTCTCGTTTATTGACTACATAGGTTGACAATGGTGTGGGACCGTGATGTCAGGAAACCAGGAGGAAGCAAAAAAATATAGTTGTACATAATAAGGAGGCACTTGCGTACGTACGGCTATGGCCCTAGTGGGTCCCTACTGTCATCCAGTCAAAATAAAGTCATCTCCTGAATCCTCATGTTCTTTGACCATGTTGACAATGCTCGGAGCCACGGCGAGCGCAACAACTCGAAGGACGACGGAGAGGGCCTCACGGGCCCTACGGATGGTCTGATACAGCACCCGCTGCTCATTCAGGAAGCCAGGATCATCGGACACCTATGAGCACCTTCGAGAGACTGAGACGGCATGAAACGTAAGGCCGCGCTTGGGAGCTCTGGTTTATTTCACACCTGTATTAAGATACAAATGTAATTTACTCGTCATCGGAAACATCGCGTAAAATATAGGCATAATGAAACCGAGGGCCCGAGGTATGTAACGAAAACCGGCGAGTTACATGTGTAATTTGAGAGACCAGTGCATATTTTACTAGTCAAAATCGACCAACCAAATGCTTCGCCTGAGACCATCTACTTTTATTTACAAGCGTCAGTTTTACAAGCGGTTTTGGTTGGAAAACGACGATCCAATCACGGCCTAAGATGATGAGTTGGTTGGAAGATCATATGGTTTCACCTCTAACCTACCCGAGTTGTCGTATAGGCTATGAATGAAACATAAGACAATGAACTTCTTAAGCACAGAAACAACAGAAGAGGACGATCTTCTTAATATGCAAATCACAGGCATTAGCTCAACATGCAAAACAATATGAAGCATTATTCTCAGGAGGCATGGTGAACAGCTCGTGATGCCGCATGCCACAGCATTCCAAGCTCAACTTTGCAATCAAACTCACAAGGCCTGGCATTACATAGACAACATTCAGAACAAACTCTTAAAATACCTTACATAAGTCAACATTCATGTGACTATGCATCTCAGCACAGTAAATATTTACTTCTGAACTGAAGACAGGAATAGGAAAAAATGATCGACGTTGCTCACAGCAAAGGGCGTCCCACTCAAAAATATCAAATGCATGTCTTCTGGCTAACATCAATGAGCAAAATTTGACAAGGTTTTCCAATTCCAATATATTAAACTAATGTCTTCTTGCTAACATCAATGATTAAACTTTGACAAGCTTTTCCCATTCAAAATATGTAATGCCTATGATTGTGGAACGGGCAGGGTTTGTCATCAGTTTGTCATCTGATAGTCTGGTGGCTCAAGGTGACGATGAATAATTAGAGAACCATTCGATTTATTGTGCATTATGAAGTATTATGGAGGACACGAACCATCTGAACATTTTGTGCAGTTCCACTAAAATCAAGCTGAGCATCCATGTGGATTTCGTATTTATATGCTGCAAGAAAACAAAGACACATCAGCACACACATGAATATTGGCCCCAGTGTCAACCCACCAATCGTGGACTAACAAACTGAAAGTACGGTAAACAGATTACCATACCCAGATGCCCCATCATTGTTGCTTAGAATGACATTGACAGACTTGGAGTCTTGTCATGGCTTCTTGTACTTGTTTGGGCACTTTTTGCCCAGTGCACTCCACGTGTTGTAGAGTTGCCTATGCTCTCTGCAGACTAGTCATGTCACCAGCGTCTACTAATACTCTGTAAAGCTTCTCGATCATTCCTTCTGTAATGTAGCGCAAACAGTGACTGCTTCTTTCTGCAAAGTGGTAAAACCAACTGGACCCACTAATGCAGCAGTTTGCCTTAGACACATTGGCTCCTTTTGTGCAGTTCAACTAAAATCAAAGTCGGAATAAAACCGAGCTTTAATTTTGATATCCCTGTAAGCAACAATAGGTATAAGGGAAACAATTACTGAGAAATAATGGTTGATGACTTGTACTCCCAGAAGAAAAACATCTACTGATCTACCTTATCTTAATGGGAAACAAAGCAGGAGCGTAGCAATTCTCCATTAGTGTGATTCATTCATATTAACTGAGACATTATCATAACAATGCCTTGTTTCAACATGTATAAAGAACGACAAAGCAGAAAAGTAGCATTCCTAAAACAATGCGACTGATTCATTTTAACCAAGACATTATCTTAACAATACCTTGGTTAAACATGTAGAAAGAACTACAAAGAAGGATAGTACCATTTGTAAAACAATATAACTGATATATAATAACAGAGACATTATCTGAACAATACATTTCTTAAACATGTACTCCGGCCGATCCCTAACTGAAATGGTACTCCCGCCGATCCCTAACAAGTGTTGCAGTTTTGAACTAAGATTCAGTAGTTAATTCTGAGGAAATTCGGTACTGAAAGTCGGTACTGACCTTTCAAGACCAAAATTTGAAACAACTCGTGAGGAAGACCTAAAAGAGATCTCAACACATATATGGAAATCCGGTCTACAATAGCAATAAGTTGAATAGATATCCCTGTTTTAACAGAGGCAAAAAAGGAATCAATTACTGGCCAAGAAAGGAGGATGAAACATGCGGCCACAAAAAGAAGCATCTACCTTATGTTGATGGAAAACAAAGTATAGGACAGTAGCATTTCTAAAACGGTTGCATTGATTCATATTAACAGAGAAATTCTCTTAAAATAGTTCAGTAGTTAATTCTAAGAGTGGCATTGCTTAATTTTACTAGCGGCATTAGATTAAGAAAGTGGGCGCAACAACACCATGTGCTTCCATCTACTTATAAAGGGGGTGATGCAGAGTTTGTTGTAACAAAGCAACAAGCATCATGTCTGGGTTGGTACCTTTTTTGTTCACTACTTAATGGGAAAAGAGAGCAATACAATAGCTTCAATTCAACATTTATTTAAAACAGTAGCAATACAAGTAGCACAACATCTCAAAACACACTGCACGATCATGTGGATGAAGGCAAGTACCAACCTGTCATGACGCACACAAGATCACCTACGAATCTGCCAACACGAATAGGAAATCCAATCTCATTTTGTGCAGTTGCACTGAAATCAAGCAAAGTCGCCGGTGTGACGTTTAAGTTTGCTATAGCAACAAGTTGAATAGATATCCCTGTTTTAACAGAGGCAAAAGGAAACAATTACTGGCCAATAAAGGAGGATGAAACAAACGGCGACAAAAAGAAGCATCTAACTTATCTTGATGGAAAACAAAGTAGGACACTAGCATTTCTAAAACGGTTGCATTGATTCATATTAACAGAGACATTCTCTTAAAACAACATTCGTTAAGAATGTAATTTACTTTTAACAGTGGCATTGCTTCAATTTTCCAGCAGCATTCTTAGATTAACAACAGGAAAATAGTTGTATGGGACATGGGACATGGGACATGCCAGCACCATGTGCGTCCACACGTATAAATGGGTGATGCAGAGTATGGAGCCAAGCAACATATCTGAGTTGGTCCCATATTTGTTCTCTTTGAACCTTTTTCCTATGTGAGGGCAGCAAATCTAGTCCTGCACAAACTACCCGACCCCCCAGTTTCTTTCCCTTTTCAACAAAGAGATCGGTTCCTTACAGATGTGTGTACTGGGTTACCCCCCTTTTCCCTTTTCGACCAACAAAGCGGCTGGATAGCCAATCTATACTACTTTCCCTCCCTCCTTTCCTCATTGAACCACCTCCTAGATTCATGCTCCACCCCACCGCACCCTTCTTTCCTCTTTGAACCAAGACCTAGATTCGACTACAGAATCGAAAAAGATCCGCATGCAGCTAGAGCAATGACGGTTTCAAAGAAAATTATACCTTAGGGTCGTCGGGATGTGGCAAGGCGTGCGGCAGGAGGCCGGATTTGCCCACACTACATACGACAGCGAGGAAGAAGGGGTCAGTGGCCCTCCCGCACATGCGCTGGGTGAAAGAGAACAGCGCAGCCGGCAGTGGATTGCCTCCCTTGTCGAAGGCGATAGAGTGAACACTGCACCTCCTCCCCTTCCCGGTGCGACGGGATCCGGACGCCTCCTTCACCAGCTGTGAGGGGGGGGGGAGAGACAGAGGCCAATGCAGTCTTGTTTAGATCTGGTGAAGAGGGTGACTGGGTGAGAGACTGTGAATATAGCAAACCCTAGCAAAGGAACGCTCAGCCTCCAGCATGTATATATATGTAGTGCGGCGAGAGTGTGGAGAGTGCAAACTCTAGCGAACAAGCACCGAGGCTCCAGCTTATATAGTACTACATATATACTGTAGTACGGACTGAGCTCTAGTGCCTTACCTGCACCTGCTTTTGGCTGTATGACAGGTGGGCCAGCCACATTTTGGGCCCACCTGTCATAAACCCAAAGGCAGGTGCACTAAGTCAATGAAGCTGCGTCCATATAGTACTCGTGTATACTACTACTACTAATATATAGTGGACTGATTTTCTTATTCTCTCCATAACAATCGTTTTAAATTGTGTAAGTACGAAACGAAACTCTTAATTTAACGTACCAGTGAAGAAAACTAGTAGTTCCGATGAACTAACGATCCACGCGTCCTGGTTGCACTTCCTGTCTGGGGCGTGCGGTACACTACCCTCTCTTAAGTGAACAACCACACATGCGCCAAATTATCGAAAACGTGTGAGAGTGTGTACAAATAAAGAATTTTAATTTCAATTATCGGAAATGTTTGAGAGTATGTACAGTTTGCCCTCTCTCAATAATTATGGTTTGTTGTGTTCGGCCTAAACTTGGTCAAACTTTACAAAGTTTGACTTTAGTCAAATCTAATATGCGGAGTAAATAAAAATGGAGGGCTACTACGTCCATCCAGGTTTTTAGTCCACACCATTTCTTTTATCAAAGTTAATAGCTGGACAAATAAAATTACAGGGGAGCTGAAGACAAAGTTGTGAGAAGGCTTAGAAATCAATACAAAACTTATGCTCGTAGTACCAACGTCGATCCTTCTTCGAGGAAACATTTGGTCCATAGCCAATTGTGTGATAAAATTGCACCAACATGAAAGACGACAGCGTCTCCAACGCAACCAAGGTGAACTGATGAAGGATATCATCTTTGTGGGTAACAAGCAAAGAGCACTGATGGAAGACAACTTGTTTTTCGTGGAAAATCGATCAGCTTCACCAGCCGACGCAACCATGAGGCGCAACCATGAGCATCGATAGGTCATCGCGGTGATGCATCATCCATTTGGCATCAAGTTTGGGTGAGGAACCTATGAAGTTCGACAAATCCTCACTGTGGTCTGTTTCTTCTCATTAATCAAGCTCGAGGAAGGAATAACCACGTGGCAGAGGACAGTGAGGCGGAACAACAATGGCCATCCAATTTTGTGCAGTTCCACTAAAATTGAGGAAGACATCCCCGGGTATGGAGATACGCATGGCTGTTTGCAAAAATATAAAAAAGGGATATATTGTTGTTACTTTGTTTTGGCAGTGGTACAAGATTAACAACGACATCTCAATTGTCAATAAGAATTAATGAGAAGTACACCAACAAACAGAAGCATCGTGATTATCTTGATGGGAACTAAACCAGGATACCCGAGAAAAAAAGCATTTCTTCATTTAACCAGTGATAGTATTAGATTAGCAGCAGCAATAGGAGCATATGGACAATGACCGCACAACCACCATGTATTTTTGTCGAAACAACATGTATACCTCCACCGAGGCATAAATCATGACAACTTTTCGAGTGGCATTTCCCCTATAATAGTAGGTGATGTTGGACCAGCCGACGAACCCTAGCTACTATACATGGGGAGCTGGGGAGTAGTCGCATAGAAGAAAACCCGCATGTAGCAACCTGGGGAGCTGGACCAGTACAAGAAGTTATACCTCAGGTGGGCGAGATGTCGCTTAGGCGGGTGGGCGGGATCTGCCCACACGACGGCAGCGAACAAGGGCGTGGAGGACCTTCGTCCGCACCAGCGCCGGCTCCGAGAGGACGGTGCACATCGGCTTCCTCCATCACCGACGGCGACAACGTTAACGCTGCACCTCCTCACCTCCCGCAGCGCACGGGATTCGGCCGGATCTGTGACCACCGGTGAGGAGAGAGATAGAGTGGACACTATCATCTTGTTTTGATATGGAGAGGGTGAGAGAGCGAGACGCGAGAAAACCTATCAAACAAGAGGCTATATATACAATGGAGTAAAAAAATCTCTCCATAGCAGTGGTTTTAAATAGAATACGCGCATTCCCGGAAAAAAGAAACGAAAACTGGCGGACAATTTTTTAACGTAGCAAGAAAGAAAACTCGATCAAAAACACGCCCCCGCTTCCAGGTCGCGAGAGTCGTCGCGCACACACACAGACATAGACAAGCATCTGAGGATGGCTGGGTAAAACTGAATACGGATGGTTCCTTCTTGCCAGAGAATGGAACTGCTGGTACAGGCATGATACTAAGGGATCATGGGGGTGCTATAATTTTCTCTTCATGTAGAAGCTTGTGTTATTGCGCGAACGCACTGGAAGCAGAATTGTTGGCCATCAAAGAGGGTTTGTCGCTTGCATTGTAGTGGAGTAATCTTTTTTTTGACCCACACACCGTAGAACAATCATTCTACGGTAAATTATATTAATATAATAAAGTACATGGGGAGTCTAAGCTCCAAATATCAATATCGAGACCGACTGCCTTGAAGCTACAAATATGGTGAGGATTAGGAATGAAGATCTTGATAGATCTTGGTTTGGTTTTTTGGTGCGTGAGATTAGATCGCTCATGGCACTCTGAAATACTTGTATTGCTCATGTTCGATGAAACAACAACATTGTCAGTCATACTTTAGCTCATTATGGTAGGACTAGTGGCCGTATCGCTGTTTGGCTAGGTTCAGGCCCTGATGGCATTGTCGAACTTTGTAACTCCGAGTGTAGCCTGGCTACATGAGTAATACAAGTTTGTTCCCGCAAAAAAAAACAAAAAGACATAGACATGTATATCCGTGTTTATGTAAAATTCCATCTCCATCTCCATCTCCAATCATATTTATCCAATTGGCACATTATTTATGTTGTTAATTATATACGCAGCAACATTAACGTACATAATCTCTTGTTTGCGGGCGTCCGGACCGCTGCCACACCCGCTCCTGACCAACCCGAACCCTCTTCATCACCCGAGGGTGCTTCCCGCCCGAAACGGTCAGTGCCGCATTCATGCCCGACAAGAGCGGACGCGACCTCTCACTGGCGCCGGCATTGAAGCGACGCGCCGGCCGAGAGAGCGTCGCCCGCGCCGCTTCCCGGTGCACGTGACTGCTCCGCGTTCAAAGGTCGCAATAGCCGGCCACAACATGCATGTAAAAAGTTCTTGGGAGTCCGTGCTACAGCTAGCTGTCCTCCCCCAACTCGTCAATCTCTTCCAGTAGTGCTAGTACTCCATGGCCCGATCCATTGACAAGCAGGCGGGAAAGTTATCGTATACTCGGTTTGCGGTGAGTGGCATGCCGAGCAACCGTGTGGGGTCGAGCCGTGGAGGAGGGTGAGACACGAACGCGACAGACGTGATTTAAACGTTGGTTTTGCTCGATGGCGCGATCTAATGAAACGAAACGTTGGTTTCTCTCCGTTTCAATTTTTTTTCTGGAAAAACGGAAACTTTCCACTCCATTTTCATTCCTACTCCAAGGTTGCCCCGTTAAAACATTCCATTAAATACAAAGGAAAACTAACACGCATGCTGATGCATCTCAATGATTCACAGATCATAGCCAATATTTACTTGACAACTAAAGACAACAGTTGTGAGAGCGTGTACAAAAGAAAAACTACTGATGGGGTCACTACGACTTAAACCCTAAACCCTAAACAGGATTTAATTTCCTGGCTAGGTAGAACCTATCGAAGGAAAGACGGCTGGCACCCTCGGATCATACGATGCTTTTGTGCAGTTCCACTAAAATCGAGCTGAGCATCCCTGATGGCAAAGATATTGAAGAAGTGTGATTAGAATAATAGTACTAGCACTAGTTCATCAGACATAAACTCATCACAAATAGAAGCCGGTAGAAGTAGAGAAAGATCGACATGGAGATGGAGCTACGTGGGGAGCTGCGGTAGTGGAGCAAGCCGGCTCCAAAAGGAAGATGTACTACCTAGGACGTCGGGCTGTAGCTAGAAGGGCGGTTGGGATGCGGCATCAGCCCATACCGCGGGGACCCCCGATTGGGACGCACCGAATGTGGGTTCTCTCCCTCGCCGATGTCGACCGCGTCTACGCAGAACATTGTTCCCTTCCCCCAGCTGCGGGATCAGGCCGGATATGTGACCAGCGGTGTGGCCACCGTCATTCTATGCTTGTGAAGAGAGCAACCCAAGCAAGCAGGCTTGTAGCTTAGGCTCCTGCTAGTGTATATATAGTGGTTTTCTTTTTCTCTCCATATCAACCATTTTATATTGCATACGTGTCATTGAAGAGTGAAACGATGGTTGCTTCTTCCAACTAACTTAGTGTGTGATTTGACTGCTTCTTAGTGGCCCCTACACGTACTCCCCCTACGTGTATGACCGTTCCTGAGTCTCACTTGTACTTATCTCTATTTTCTTGCATGACACGTGAGTAGACAGGATGCGCATAGAGGAATTTTGTTACTGCACGTTGTTACACAGTATTGTACTACTAGTACCTACTCCCTCCTTTCGGTTCACTACTAGTACTCCCTCTGTCCTGGCTTATTGGTCCCCTTTGTACTCAATTCATGGGCTCGTTTTCCTCAAGAAATTGTCTTTACCAACGTATTAATATCGGGAATGCATGCGTGAACAATGAATGATTAAACCTTGCATGCAACATTTTGACAAAGCATTGACTTATGAACATGTGAATGTAAGGGACTACAACCTCGTGCATGTATGCAACAGTCACACGTACACGTGGATGCAAAAACGCGCGCGAGGCCCTAATGCATGCATGTTCGAGCACACGACGGAAGAAACACAGTCACTCTCAAGTGCTCAACCTACACGTGCATGCACACACATACTCAGCCAGGGTGAGCTAGTGACCGTATAAACACCGGAAAATGTATATATTGAGCGCAATGAGCGTATTATGAAGTCCACTGTCTGTATTTTTACAATTATACAGTGACAAACAGTGTATTTATCTCGTTTGAAATTAAGCCATATTAACCGGAAATGAGGCAGTATGGACTAGCATTACTTTGCTGTGTCCCGTCAACTTGTCGAACGAGGAGAAGCTTGTAGGACGGGAGAAGCTTGCGCACGGTGGCTCACAGGACAAGGATAAACTTTTGCAAAGGTCGCAATGGCAACGAGGTGAAATATGGAAAGTGATTTGTGCAGTTCACCAAAAGGTCGCAATAGCAACGAGGTGAAATGGATAGCCCTGTTTGCAAAAAAGAGGTAGAAAGGAAACAATTACTGGCCAATAACAGTTGATGACACATGCGACAACAAAAAAGAAGCATATTCCATGTCCTAAGGGAAGATAACAACCCGGTTGTGTTTGTCTAAAACGGTGTGAGGACGAGATTGCAATATGGAAAGTATGCCGGACGAGCTACGTTTTGGGCAAAGAACTATGTTAGATCCAGATGCAAGATTTTCCACATGCACTGACGTGGGAAGACGGGCAGTGGAGCAAGGCCGGAGGGGATACCTGGGGGTCGTCGGGATGTAACTAGGTGAGCGGCGGCGGGCGGGATCTGCCCATACTGCAGCAGCGAGCAGGTGGCGTAGGCCCTACCGCGCCAGAGCTTGGCCAGAGAGAACGGCGGGTACCGCAGATCGGGACGTGCTGCCTCGGTGCCGTCGAATGGAGAAACGATGCACATCCTCCCTTTCCGCCGGCGGACAGGATGCGGCCGGATCAGTGACCAATGGTGAGAGAGAGAGAGAGGCCACCGCCACCTTGTGTGAGATACTCTGAAGAGAGACAAACCCAGGCAGGCAGGCTCCATTGTATATAGTGGAGCAGACTACCTTTTTCTCCATAAAAATCGTTTTATATTTTGTGTACATGCCATGGAGTGATATAACTTTATTTAAAAATAATGGGCCAACGCATCAAGTCGAACTTTGTTTCGTGCACGCGTGGTACACAACCTCCATAGGTAATCAACCGCTACACGCGTTCAAATTAGCACGTGGGCTGCCATTTCATACAGAAATGAGCTCCACCGTGTACCCGCGCGGGTGTGGCTGGGCACGAAGTGTGAGCACGTGCACCTATTCTCTTTGTGTACGTACACCACCTACGTGGGGTTGTGTGAGAGAGATACAAACGTAGAGAGATATAGTGTGTGGGTTCGTGAGTGTTTTTTGGGGGGGGTGTCAATCAAAAAATGTAACATATGCAATGTGTGTGAAAATAGAGTCCTGGATATATCATATATATAGAGGGGGCGATCACGAGAAGAGAGTGGAGGTATCATCGGCTTGAGGTATCCATAGAATCGAAGAGAGGGATGATTTGTGTGTGTGTGTGTGCGCGCGCGATCGATAAAGAGTGCCATCGAATTTGTGTGTGCGCACGTCAAAGATATAGGGTGGCTGGCCTACTAGAACATGAGAGGGACAGGTGCAGTTTGTCTCGGTGGCATGGATACCTACCTACAGCGCTCGACTATCGATGTGTGGTGGTGGGGGGGAGGCCTTATTAACTATAGAGGTACAATGGCTGGTATATATATGTGTGGAGGAGGAGAGAGGCCTACCTTGTGTATTAAGGGAGATCGATCGACATCCATGCATATGTGTAGGAGAGGAATAAGGTTGGGAGAGAGACAAAGCTAGAGTGTTGGAGGGGGTGGTAGTGGAGTTGCTTCTAACAAATGGTGGGAGAGGCTTGCTAGACAAATGGAGGGCACGCCTGCAATATCAATAAGAGAGGGGATGGCTGCCTGTCTGTGCGCGTGCGTGTGAGAGACGGGTCAGGAGGCATGCACGAATGATGAGGGGGATGATATGGCTGTGGTAAGCAGACATAACTGCATAGAAGTTTCAATCGTCCTCTGTCAGAGAAAGGAGAGACATAACTTGTGAGGTACGTCGATCGATGGGTTGGGGGAAAATAGTTAAAGTCGACCTAGGTATATGTAGGGAGATCGATCGGTATACATGCATGTATGTGTTAGAAGCAAATAAGGCCAGGGGAGAAGGATAGAGAGAGAGGGATGCATCAAAGAGGTGGTGCGAGAGGCATACTATATCGAGGGGGAAGGAGTGTGCGAGTACGAGATCGATGAAAAGAGTGGTGGGAGTGAGGCATGGACGGTGAGGAGAGAAGAGGGGAATCTTGTGTTTGTGGTAGGCACACCTGGCTAGAGAGGCATATCGATCAATGTGTGCCGTAAAGAAGGAGCTGGGGGGCCTACACACACCGTGGGTGAACGACCTAAAGTGAAAAGACGAATTTGCACGATGGAGCTAGAGAATGCTGAGGGAGGGTGAGAGGGATGCGGGCGTGTGCATGGATGAGAGAAAGTTAGCGCTAGCTACAAAGATAAGAGGATTGTGTGGGTGTAAAAGACGAATAGAGATCATAATTCATTATAAAAAGCGAATTCAGATATTTGAAGAATTTATCATAGTGTTTTAAACCGACGGATGCGTGAATATATATAACGGTGATACACATGGTGTGGTTATGAACATGTTATACTACATATAATATATTTTATCTCTACTGTTATAAAAAAACAGAGTTGTTGATGATGGTGTGCCGGCCGTCTGATTTATATCTGACGGATAGGAAGGAAACTACGACAATTTTGAAAAAAGATACCCACACCCCTCTCCATATTTGTAAATAAGGCCTCCCCTTGATCATGTTGATGTTCCGTGGAACGCATGGGCATCTTGCTAGTACTACACATAATATATAGAACATTTTATAATTTTGGCCAATGTGTGGCTTTTGCAGCTCAGGGCTAAATACTTGTCATAATGTAGGGGGCAGGGCACTATACTTTGTGTGATAAACACGGTGTACGTATGGAACATCGTTTAGATTATGAATATATAGTTAGTACATCAAATGTACTATTATTTGGAATCAACATCAAGTGTATTCAAAAGATTGAATTCGAGTTCATATAGTACACATAGTTCATATCTATCTCTATAGTAATCATGTGGTGTGTTGTTAAGGTAATACACGAATGATGGTTGAAGTTGGCAACAATCATGATTGTAGATTCTTATTGAAATAGAGAAATGAATTCAAATTTAGTTCGAATTGCAGCGGTAGTATAAACATTTGGAATGCACTAAAATGTTGGTATGAGTAGGTTACATGCATTATACAACCATCGAATTTTTTTAATTGGACATAACATGGATTCATACTCTCTCTTTGTGTAGCTTTGAATAGCATTTGTATAGTAAAACGAGACAAGACTCTCTCTTTGTGTGGTGTGAATAGTTTTTATTTTTTCGGTTTTTTTGTTGTTGAGGGAAGTGCGAATTGATTTGGTACGTACTAGTACAATATTACACGTTAGGCTTGTCCCTAAAATTCAACCCGCGCCTTGTTATATCCCGAAAATTCAGATATCGTGCTCCCAAAACTGGCGCCTTCACAACCCGCGGCTTGCTATCCCGAAATTACAACGCGCGAAAACTCCCTCCAGCTGCCAAATCCCGACACGTGAAATCCCCCTTCTAACCCCGAGCCGAAAGGGCCGCTAGTTCAAATCGGTGGGGGTACTTTTGTAACACACCCTACATTTTGGACAAGCACGTCCCTAAGTCATGGTTCCCCCCTCCCATCGCCTCCTTTTCGCCATTCAAAATCTGGCCGCCATAACCTCTCCGCTCTAGCCGTGAAACCCCGCCCTCCTCCATCCGCCACCTCACCGCTGCCCAGCCGGAGCCTCTTCCCGATGATGTTGTCCACCGCAACAGCTCGACATCCCTCATCCACCTCCCCGGATGTTGATCCGTCATCCATCCCATCGTCCCGCCGGTTCAGCCGCCCCGTCCTCCACCTCCAAGGAGCTGCTCCGACGATCGCCTCGTCTATCGTGGCTGCTCCATCCCCACAGCGCCGCCTTAACCTGCTCCACCAGAACCGCAACATCCTCACCGACTCCTTGGACGAAGCCGAGGCCTACTCGGCGCCACCAAAGAGGTTGTACACTCATCGCATCACACCTTCTCCTCAACTCGACCTCCCGGCGCCGATGGTGCTCCATCCCGCACCCCCATGGAGCGGCTACCTTGAAGCCAGTGCCGTGGGCGACATCTCCATGGCGGCTCTCCCCTAGTGCGAGGCCCCTTCAGCGGCGGCGTCCATACTAGCCAGATCTGCTGCTGCCGCTCCAGCTCTCGCTCGCTCGCGCTGCTGCTGCTCTGGCTCTCGCTCGCCCAGCTGCTGCTCTGCTCTGATTTAGCTACACTTTAGTCATCTGAATCGACTTCTGGGTCAGTCGATTTTCAGGGGGTGGGGGGCTCGCCGGAGTTAACGAAGAACCACCCGCAGCGGGGAGGGGGCTCGCCGGAGAGGTACCCCACAATCTATCTTAGAGTTCTGGGTGGGGGCGGTGCTCGCCGGCGGTGGGGGCGCCATGGTGGGGCGCGGTGGTGGGGCGGTGGCGTGGGGATCGCCGGAGAAAAAGCTTGGCGCGCGGGAGGGGGGCTAGAGGGCTGGCCGGGGCGGCGGCGGACTGGCAGTGGGGAGTTGTTTCGGGGCGGCGAGGCGGCGGCGGACCGACGGTGAGGAGTTGTTTCGGGGCGGCAAGGCGGCGCGGGGTTCGGCCGGTGGTGGCTGGCAGCTCAGGGGGTGCAGGTTGAAGATGAACTGCAGGCCCTCCCTAAACTATCCCATGTGAAGTGCCTCTCTGCTACCATTGCGTTCAGTTTTGACAGTAACCTTCAGATTCCAAAGTAAATTTCAGCTTCGACTGTTAAGTTCAGAGTCAACAGTTTTTACCTCATCTGTTGTAGCCAGGTGGTTTTTGGTGATGTAAATTTTACATCTATCACTTTTTGGTAATGCATTTTACATCATCTATTGGAGATGCTATTAGAATCCCACTTGAGATTAACAATGGCAAACCCTCCCCTCCCTCTCCAGATTGTAATCTAGAGGAAGATATCTGTTCTGAGGTGGATCCAGACGCAGCTGACCACTCCTATTTACCCCCCAAGATGTTTGCTCTAACTTGGCATGATGATGTTAGTCATATCATGCATATGTTGCCTTGCAGTGCCTACTTTCGACATCATATATGTCATCTGCTTAGTTTAGACATGTTCTGTAATGCCACCTGTTTAGTTTCAATATCATATATGGGAATTATGCAGTCTCATGTCTTTTAGCCAGCCATAATATATGTGAAATGTGCAATGCCATCCTGTTTAACCAGGCATCATATATTTGAATGATATCTAGCCCATCCTTTTCTTCATTAAATTTCCATTTGTCGACAATGTTTGTACATTAAACTACTCTTCCTGTGAATCAGCCATTTGAGTGGGTGATGGAAAAATCTGGAGTGAAAACAAGGCCTTCAGAGCAGACAGTGCTACCTGTCGAAGCAGATCTCTTGCTGGGTCCTGATAGCTCCTCAGAGATGGATTCAGAGACAGATGACCAGTCCTATTCCCCCACCGAGGTGTATGCTCTAACTTGGCACGGTTCTACTGCTCATATCATGCATATGGTGTCTTGCATTGCATAGTTTAGACATCATATACACAATATTCAACACCATGTTCTTAGTTCAGACATCATATATGCGAATGCCCTCTGCTTAGCATATAAATCACATATGTGAATTAAATCATGCGATCCTGGTTACTTAGATAACATGTATGTGAATTATGTCATGCGATCCTGTTTAGTTAGTCATCATATCTTTGAATTATGTTATGCTATGCTATCCAGTTTAGATAGACATCATATATGTGAAATTATGTCATGCTATCCGTTTTAGTTAAACAATATACATGTTAACTATTTAATGCCCTCTTTTTTCGGCACTATCTATTGCATCTATCTCGCATACAATGTCTGTACATTCAACTATGTTTCCTGTTTATCAGCCGTTTGAATTGGAGCGGGTGATGGCAGTATCTAGCGGAGTAAAAACACGGTCTTCAAATAAAAAAGTGCTACCTCTTGGTGGAGATAGCACCCCGGTTGTACATGCACGAGAACCAGCCCTACCACACATAACCCAGACTCTCGCAGATTTTACCCCTACTGCGATGGACAGAGAACCAGCTTCACCCAATCTAACCCCAACCCTAGCAGATAGTAACCCAGCTCCTGTTAGCACAACACCATCTCCACCACAAAGCTCCCAAACAAGAGCAGTTAGTAAGGCAGCTCCAGTGCCCAAAGCGCCAGTACTACCACGGCGAACCCCAACTCCACCAGTTAGTACACCTATTCCTGTGGAGGAAGCACAACCAGCCATTCATAGTTTAGCATCTATCGCATTTCATGTTGTTCAATCCTATGTGTGTATCTTCCCATCATGGAAATATTATACTGAAGATGAAGGAAAATGCCAGTTGCAGGTGTTTGTCCAGGAGTTATGTGTAAGTAATGTTATTCATGGCAATTACTTTGCTTTGTCCCATACATTCTACCTCCATGATGGTTATAATACAACAAATTTTCCCATTTTTCTCTATAGAGAAGGACCGATTTGGAAACTCAGGATGAGGTAACCTATGCTAATACCTCTGCTATCTTCAAGAATGCTTGGTGGCGGTATCGGAATTACCTCAAGAAAACGTACTTCACTGGCAAAGAAACTCATCAAATTTCCTTACGTTCTCCTGAGACACATTTACTGGACGATGACTGGGAATGCCTTTTTCTTTACTGGTCCCGAACCAAGAATGTGGTAAGGTCTATGAGCTCATTTTATTTGAAGTACTATATGCTTGCGTCTTACTGTACTCTGTTCATGTAGAACAAGTGCTTAAACCTGAAGAACAACTGTTCTCATTTAAGATTCCATTGCTATTGTGCATACTGCTTTGCTCTTGTATCACTGTATTTACTCATACAAACTTATTTTTAAATTGAACGATCCAATGGAAACTCCAATGGCACAACAGGTATGTTATGCATGTTTCTTTAACATGTTTCCTCTTATAAATAGCTCTATTGATTTCAATTTCAATTGTGTATACAGTTGACTTCTCATATCATGCACATTACTAGCATCATAACAGGGCCAATAGTGTTGTTGTACATGTAGACCTGTGGTACCCATCTGAAATCTTGTTGTGCCGTGTAGTTTCCCACGCTTTGTATTCTTTCAGTGCTGCTTTCTCTTGAACTGATATGATTTGAACTGTGTCACTATTTTGATTTGGCAAGACAATGCAGTGACCATAGGACATAGATATATGTTTGTTTGATGCTTTTATAATGTACTACTTGGCAATAGATGACTTGGTAGTTTAATCTTGTCCACCTTACTAATGAATTGGTTCAACGAAATGAGTTTCATATACTAGTACATGCTAAACCTGTTATGTGTCTGCTTGTTACTTCTTTTAGAATGCTGACAGAATATTGGGGAAGAGTGCCTTATTAAGCAGTGATAAAGGAAGTAATGCAGATAAGGTTCAGGATTGTGAGACACCCTTGTTGGTCTCCAACAAAGCTGATAAAACAGCTAAGGAAAACTATCTTGAAGATAGTGAGGCAACCCCAAAGTCCTGTCTTGGTTTAGTGTTCGAGTTACTGGCCACTACCGCTTGCACAAGCTATAAAACTCACTGTCTAAATCAGTTCGCTTTCTTGAGTCTCAACCACAAGCTGAAAGACATCGATCAGCTGTGCTGCTACAAGAAGCGGAAGGACTGCGGAAGTCCCTGGAGCATTCACACGCATACTTTCTGGTGCAACAACAAGGGTTGGAGGATTTTAGCGCCAAACAGGACAAAGCTAATAAGCTTGCTAAGCTTATTGCCAGCATGGTGGATACCCAGGATAACGTTTCTTGAGGTCTTCTGAAGTTGTTTCAGTTATCGACTTGTTTTGCTGCCGCGTTTATTTGCGCTGGTGGCTAATTTTGACGGCCAGTGTATGTAATATGCTGCTTTGTTCCCTATATTTGCACTGGTGGCGAACTTTGATGCCCAGTGGATGTAATATGTGTAATAGCTGTAATAGGCTAGCGTAAGTTGCTTGCTTACTTATTTCCTTATTGTCTTGTTTATTTGTTTGCTTGTAGTCAGTGCAGTTCTTTTTTCGCGGTTTTCTAGTGGCCGCAATAACCTATTTTTTAAAACTAGGCCACAATAACCATGTGCTACATATTTACTGTAGTTACCATGCGCCTCCTACGGGCCGTAGAAACAATGGGCCTTCTAAGGGCCATAGAAACAACGGGCCTTCTACAGGGCATAGAAACAATGGGCCTTCTACGGGCCGTAGACACAATGGGCCTTCTACGGGCCGTATCATCAATGGGCCTTCTACGAGCTGTATGATCGATTGGCCAAACATGGGCCAATAACCGACCGCATTATGGCCATAAACGGGCTAGAGTTGGAATCGTCCGTTCATGGGCCGACCATAACGGGCCGTCCTTAATAGGCCGTATTTGATAACGCTATGAAAACGGCCCAACGTATTAACGGGCCACAAACGGGCCGACCGTAACCACATGCTGAATTTGGCCCACAAGCAGAAAATGACAGTAACGGGCCATAAGTAAACGAATGCTGGAAATGAGCCTAAGTATAAATGGGCCCTGAGAAGGCCGAAAGATAACATGGGTTGGAAACGGCCCAATGGAATAATGGGTCTTTAATGGGTATAAAGTGGTACACTGTTCATTACGGGCCAGTTTCACCACGGGCTGTTAATGGGCCAAGAGTTACAAAGGGCCTCATATGGGCCGAAAGACTTCATGGGCTATACATGGGCTGGAAGTTAAAATGGGCTGGAATCATATTGGACAGCCCAGATGACGCTACTGGGCCTAATTCGGATAGGTCGTAACGGGCCCTGGGTTAGCGGGCTGTAAATGGGCTATATGCGAACAGGCCGTTAATAGGCTTTCCGTGGGCCGGCCCGGCACCTTTTGACCAAGTCAAACGGGCCGGCCTTTTCATAGGAATGGGCCTCTGTTGGGCCGTGCCATGTGTCGATGTATCATAGGCACCTTCGGTCCAATGAGTGGATGACATCTATCCCAACGGTGAGCCGACACGTGTTTCCTCCAGCCAATGATGATTTTATACGTGGAAAATCCCCATTGGTTGGGGCTGTTAACGGGTTATCGGATCCAAAACCGGACCCGATAGCGTAACGGCGAGCTGTTATGGTGGATGCCACGTGTCGGTCACCCTTGACGAAAGCACTTCTATGACGCGCGATTTATCGTCATGGAAGTGGACACTTCCGTGATGATATTTTTGTTAATGTCATGGAGCACTTCTACGACAGCACAGGTATGACTATCTTGATTCTGTCATAAAATCGTCATGGATGTACATGCATGACAAAAAACGTGACCTACTGTGACAAACACGTGTCATCACGGAAGTGTATTTTTTTCGTAGTGTGTGGTGCAACGTTTACGATGCATACCACATCAGAAACAATTCATGGTTGCAAATCATGTACGATAAGGCAACTATCACAAATGTTTAGTTTGCCCGCACCATTTGTGATACTGTCTGACATCGCACACGCTTTGCAAATGGCAACTGTGTGCATGCTTGCACACGTTTCCTCTCTGTGAACCGTGTCGGATTATGGTGTATATCACAAACTTTGTGTTTTACCAACGCTTGTGCCGTAACGACCAGGAGAGCGTAATTTCACCGTAATTTAATTGCTGCTATTTCAAATTGTACCGGATTTGAAGTTGAATGTCTGCTATAGCTTTATTCATATCCATCAGGTTCAAACAACCAATGCATTATTCGATTCATCGGTACATATGTTCAAGAATTACATAGGAACCAAATAAAGAATGATGAACCACAATTGTATACTTGTACTATTAAAGACGGTAAAGAAGGAGGCGAAATACATTCTGGTTGTTGAACAAGGTGAAGCGGACTGCCCATATTGTGCCCTCCTCCATGCAGAAGGCACGCGCGACTCTAGTCTAACCCCTTGTGATGGCCGATCGCCCATCCTTCATGGTCTTCATGAAAACATCTAGATAATCATCGTGTTCTGGTAGAAATACTTTAACCTTTGCATGCCCACCAATCATGTAGTTTGAGAGGTAATCTTGAGTAAACTGCTTTGGGAACCACTGCAAAGGAAAAAGATTCAGACATTGTCATCTAACACAACTCATTATTGGCAGTAAAAAGAAGGCTGCAGAGTTCTTACTTACCATCCTGCAGTTCGCTGCTGTCTTGTATAAAGTGTAAACAAATAGTTTAATTGCCATCTTTTGACCCATTTTACTAACAATCTTTATCAGCTTCCTCACTTGATGCTGGTTCATCGATATCTCATTGCCCCATATGCAGAAAGTGTCGAAGCGTGGATCTTTACCAATGACATATGTACCTAAAAGCACCAAGTTAATATTAGGAGCTAAAAAGCAATTACACAATGTTGTAGTACAACACTCTTTATAATATCTTATAACATCCAATATACTCACATATTAGATTAATTAACATCTTATATTATGGGCCCGAAGGAGTTTATTGTATTTTTACAAATTATCGACTGATTAACTACTGCTGTATCCATGGGTTAGAGTTAGTTTGAGCTAGTTCGGGCTCAAATAGCCCTAAAGTATATCCAAACATGAGGGCTAGTTTGAGCTAGTTGCATCTAACCCACCCAAAAAAACTATCCCAGGTGGGTTGTGCCCACCTCGGTGGCCTCCCGCACTGCCACTTTGCTCCATAAATACCCCAATATGCCAGAGACCCTAGGGGAATCGACGAAAATCAATTCCAGCTGCCGCAAGTTCCAGAACCACCAGATCCAATCTAGACAGCATCACGGAGGGGTTCATCATCCTCATTGGTGCCTCTCCGATGATGTGTGAGTAGTTCATTGTAGACCTACGAGTCTGTAGTTAGTATCTAGATGGCTTCCTCTCTCTTTTGATTCTCAATACAATGTTCTCTTGGAGATCTATTTGATGTAACTCTTTTTGCGGTGTGTTTGTTGGGATCTGATGAACTTTGAGTTTATGATCAGATCCATGTTTTTATCCATGAAAGTTCTTTGAGTTTCTTTGATCTCTTATATGCATGATTACTTATAGCCTCGTCTTTCTTCTTTGAATCTTTCGTTTAGTTAGGCCGACTAGATTGATTTTTCTTGCCATCAGAAAAGGTGCTTTGTCATGGGTTCGATCTTATGGTGCTTGATCCTAGTGACAGAAGGGGAAACGACACGTATGTATCATTGCTATTAAGGATAACAAGATGGGGTCCATTTCTACATAAATAGATCTTGTCTACATCATGTCATTGTTCTTATTGCATTACTTCGTTTCTCCATGAACTTAATACACTAGATGCATGTTGGATTGCGGTCGTTGTGTGGAGTAATAGTAGTAGATGCAGGAGGAGTCGGTCTACTAATATTGGACGTGATGCCTATATAATGATCATTGCCTGGATATCGTCATGATTATTTGAAGTTCTATCAATTGCCCAACAGTAATTTGTTTACCCACCGTATGCTATTTTTGTTGCAGAAGCCACTAGTGAAATCTACGCCCCCCGGGGTCTCTTCTTTATCATATTTGCCATCGAGATCTATTTTTATTCACTTTTATTTTCAGATCTATATTTCCGAAAACCCAAAAATACCTTGTTGCACTTTATTTAATTTTGCATTTATTCGAGATCTATTTATCCAATCTATCTTATTTTTATCCCGTCAACTCGACAATTTCTAGCACTGTTACCCGAAAGGGATTGACAACCCCTTTAACACATCGGGTTGCAAGTATTTGTTCTTTGTGTGCAGGTCTTATTTACGTACTGTTGTGCGCTTCTCCTACTGGTTCGATAACCTTGGTCTCTTCACTGGGGGAAATACCTACCGTCACTGTGCTGCATCATCCCTTCCTCTTTGAGGAAATACTGACGTAGTTCAAGCCACATCAAAAGGAATTTCTGGCACCGTTGCCGGGGAGACATCATCAACATCTACCAGGTTCCTAATCACAAATCTCATCTCCTTGCAATTTACATTATTTTCCATTTGCCTCTCATTTTCCTCTCCCCCACTTCACAAAAAATTTCGGTTTTATTCACCCTCTTTTTCGTTCGTCGTTTTTCTCGTCAGATCTGTTTTTTGTGTGCAATCTTGTTGACCACTTTTTGTCTTTATGGAGAGTTCTTCCTCTATTGTGTACACTCCCGAGAACAAGGTTCTTAACTTTAAGCAAAGGGGAGGGGAGAATTTAAAGGATGCTTGGTATATGATTTGCAATGCTGATAATAGATCTATCCGTAAGCAATCTACCATTGTTCTTCTTTGCTATTTTTATGTGGGCATCACGACTTGGTATAGATTCGTCCTTGATACGATTACCGGTGGGAATTTATTTATGTGTCCCTCTCTTGATGCTTTTAATGCTATGGGAAGTTTAGTGGGATTACCGCCTCTTATGATTAATGAAACAACCTTGACACTTGAGCATGTTATGGAAAGACTAGATGCTATTGAAAGGAAAATGCTTGCCGAAGAACATTTTGAAAACTTGGATAAAAAGATGCATAATTTTGCTACTAACTTTGGGTCAAAAACGGGAGAAGTTTTTAAATTGTTGAAAGAAAAGGGGACCGTAATTCATGAAAGAATTGAAGAAAGCCCATCTCGGATTGATAAACTGGAAGAAATCTTTAGTAATCTAAGTACGGCTTTTGCTTCTATAACATCCCAATTTTCAATTTGGATGTTATACATAGGTCATCATATGCATATCATATTTTTATTTGCATTTTGGTTGTGATCCTAGAAATATTAAGCAACTCAAGGACCCGAGGAGAGAGTTGGAGGTGTCACTAAATTTTCATATTTGAATTTATTTCAAATTTGAAGAAAGGATCAATTTGATTTTTAATATTTTCTATCCAATTATTTCCAAAAATAAAAATAAATGAGAGAAGATAATATGACTTCTTCCACAGAAGAGAAAAATTGGAGAAGAAATTTTAAAATCAAATTATTATTTTATTCGTATTTTATTTGCGGTTTTATTTGAATTAGAGAAAAACTTGCAATTTTGAAAATTGCATTTTAGTCCAGAAAAATGTTCATCTTGTCCTAAATATTAGGTTTGGATGGTGAAAATTGTTTCTGGTATTTTAAGAATTTTTTAATATTTTATTAGGATTTTTCTTCTGTGGCGAAATTGATTTATAAAAAAATAAAAAATCCTCGGCCAGCCCAGCCGAGCCGGGCCACGGCCCAGCAGCCGCCGCCGCCTCCCCGCGCGGAGTCCCGCCCGCCACCGTCGGTAGAGTCCGAGCAGGACTCTGCGACCGCCGCCGCCTCGCCCGACCCCCTCCCCAAGTCGGCCGCCACCCCCCCTCTTAAATAGCCGCCCCGCCGCCCCTCTCTCCCCAACTCGCACCGCCGCCCCGCCACCCGAGCCGAGCGGCCGCCTGCCGCCGCCGCCGCTGCCCCGCGCCGCCTAGCCGCCGCCCCGCTCGCTGTTGACCGCCGCCGGCCGAAGCCGTTTAACCGGTAAAAACCGCCCCGGTTTTTTTGGTTTAGTTTTAGATCGTTTTTTTCGATTTTGTCTAATTAGTAAACGTTTACCGGTTAGATCATTTTAACGAACGGTTTTCGTTCGTTAGTCTCTGTTAGCGAACATTCGTTCGTTAGAATTTATTCTTTTTAATTTTATTTTTTGGCCAGGGACCTATCCGTGAATACTTTTCTTTTAGGTTAGTCCCTGATCTTCAAACCCTTGTTACTTTTTACTCATTTGTCCAAATCCAGTGAAACCAACGCCAAAATCTTTGTCTTGTTCCCCTCTATCCAGATAATCAACTTGAACATGGTTTTGACGATTTAAAATTTGGTTTCAAGAAGATTTGAATTTGAACTTCTTTTGATCGTAGTTTGAGTTTCGTAGCTCCGATTTGATTGATTCTTTTTGCATATTGAAGCTCTTCAGTTGAACTTTCGGTTCAGATCTTTTCTTTTGGTTTTACTTTTGCATTTTATGCTTGAGTGCTTATGTATGCTATTGTTTGTTCATGATAGAGTTTCCGGAGTGCGAAGGGTGCTACTACGAGTCAGTAGGGTTTTCCTATCGTCAGCAAGGCAAGTAACACTTTGATCATACCCTTTTATTACCCAGTTTTTATGCGTTAGTTTCAACCCTTAAAACATTGCATGAGTAGGTTTGATAACATGTGGGTTTCGGGTAGTAGTTGATGAGGTAGAACCTATTGTCTTATATCAAACCCCAAGTATTTACTACGTATGCTTATAATGCTATGCTATGCTCGTAGACGTGGTTTGGTTTTGAGAGAATTCATGGAAGATGTGAGATATTATTGTTAACTAAGGTTTAAATTAAGGTGGCTACTTTAATACACATCTGGGTGGATTGGTTTGTGGGCACCTGGGGAATCCAGTGTTGTCCAAAGGAGATCCCGGGGAAATCCGTGTGATCATCCTATGGCTTGCCACCCAGGCTCAAAGGGATCATTATGTTATTCATGCTAGAAACTTCCGTGTGCAGCCACAAGCCATTATGGGCTCTGGCATAGTTGAGTATGTTGTGTGATCTCTTACAGTGGTAGACTAGCAGATGTAGGGGATGTAGGTGGTACTGTCTACCCGTCGTAATGGGCTAACGCTTCTGAAAAACTGTGTCTCGGTCATCTGTTTCTCAAACAACATGTAGTGCGAGAAATCCAACGGAGGAGATCGAGTCTTGTGGGGAAAAGTGCGCAAACCTTTGCAGAGTGTACAAACTAATCATGGTTAGCCGTGTCCCCGATTATGGACATCTTGAGTATCTGGTACTTGAATTATTATGTTGAGCTCATCACTTTACTTAATTAATTTTGTTAGGTTATTAACTTTTAGTTGGGATTGAGTTGGGGTTACCTTCTCAATGTTTTCAACCAACTTTGTAGTTAAATAAAATATATTCCCTTGTTGTAGGAAAAAACTAGCCTTTTGCAAATGATAACCATTGCCTCCACCAGCCATATATGCATGTAGTGATAGTTATTATTTGTTCATTACTCTATAGTGTTATCTTGCCAGCATATTCCATGTGCTGACCTACACAGGCTGCAACGTATTATGTTGCAGAGTTTTCGAACAAAGAGTAAGGTGCGCTAGGTCGTTGCCATGCACTCAGTTTTGCCGTGGAGTTGGATGGACTTTTCTACCTTCGAAGCTTCCGCTGTTATCTTATTTAAATGGCCTTCAGCCATATTATTGTAATAAGTTCTCTTCGGAGACATACGATGTAATAAGTGTGTGATTGAACTTTGTTATAAATCATCGAGTACTGTGTGTGTCAGCAATACCGATCCAGGGATGACACTTAAGCACAGAGACTTGACCGTCTGAGGTCGGGTCGCTACAGCTTCTGCCAAAACTATTGAGAAAACTCTAGTAAAAATTGGCAAGATCACTCAATTCACTAAAAACATGGGCGCAACTTCCAATAGCAACAGAGAAGATCTTAAGATGATTAGTATTCACCCGGATTTGTTAAAGTGATAAGAGACCCTTTGTGCAAGAATGAGTTCCTTAAACTTGTTCCTAGGAGTATTGTCATTGAAAATTTGTATGCTAAGTCCTTTAAGAATTCCAAGTGTTTGATTGAAGAGTGGAAACTGTCGTGAAATTGACAAGGCAGATGTCCTAGCGAAAGGACTTTGTTGTGGAGCCATCACAACTAGGTTAGCTTAAAGGGGTTAATCGGGACAAAGGACACAGGGAGTTTATACTGGTTCGGCCCTTTGCGGTGAAGGTAAAGGCCTAATCCAGTTTGAGGTGGTATTGCTTGGGTTTCGATTACCAGGGAGCGAATACGCTTGACCTAGTTCTCGATCTCTTGTTTTTTGCCCTAAACTGCCACCGGGTCATCCCTTTATATACAGAGGTTGACGCCCGGCGGCTCACGGAGTCCCGGCTGGCTCATACACAACGTGCCGGCTCGGTGACTAACTACGCTTGCCTTACAAAACAAGTTATACACATATGGCGGTTCATCCTCTTAGGCCTCAAGTCGCCACTGGGTCTTGGGCCGTCAACGGGCTTGTATGATCCGCCATCTTCATTGATAAGTCGCCAGTGGTATGACCCGGCCCCTCTCGGGTGGTTCATACCCAGTAGTTATGTCCGTAACATTAGGCCCCAGGTTGATTTGAACTCGTTCCTATCAATCTTAAATATCTGACTTGTCAAAAATCTTGCATCGCTTGTTTGATAATCCTTGTTGTAACCCGCCATGACGTTAGCTCGCAGAATCTTCTTAAACCGCCATGACATCATTTCGCATTAATATCGCACAAGGCCCAGAACATCTTAACTGATCCTTATCTTAATGAGCATCCTGAAAATCGAGGCATCCATACAGCCACATGATGATTTCAGTCTCCTCGATTCATGCGCATGCCTTGTATCCACCCCCTTATAAATAGGGACACGGGTCTTTATCATTTTTCCCTCGCTTCCTCGTCTTCGTCTTTCTCCTCCGCACAACCGCACCTGCGCTCGAGCTCCGCCGCCGTCGACCTCCGTCCGCTGTGTCAACTCAGGCCGCTACATCGACCTGACCAAACCAGGGAACGTCGGCGCTCCACCGCAGTCCATCTGCAACCGTAAGTGTTCATCTCCCTCAGCTTCAGATCTGCATTAGGGTTCTCCTTGTTCGTCGGTGTTCTTCACCGTTCTTCGTGTTCTTTAACTTCAAGCAGCGTTCAATCGGAATTGGTCATAAACTTTGTGCAGTAGTAGTTTAGCATTCGTTTTTATCGTCAGACTAGCATCTTTCCATAGAAAACCTCATCAGAGCATCAATGCTTTCTGCTGCCGCCACCTTAGGTTTAACTTTTACCGTCTTTTCTGAATTGCCATAGATCCAAAATTATAACTTTAGCTTGTGAAATCTGTTTGTCCGCCACTTAGCAAAATTTTCACTAATAAATTTGAAGCACCACGACTATCATGGCGGCTTATGACATAAACCGTGACCCGCCATATAACAGTAGGCCCCATTTAAGCCGCCATTATCTGCCCTAGAGTCAATAATCCGGCAATATCCTTCTGGTCTAACCAGGCTTGCTTATTCATCGTCATAATTCAGTCCTTCGGTTTGACAACTGTATACGCTGAACTGTATCTACATAGACATTAGCCATTTACAGCAGTTTAAACAATAATTTGTAACTCGCCAGATCTCTGCCGGTTTAATGACATCTTGAATCACCTTTGTAGGTCGTGCGCCCAATCATGACTAAGACCGTCACATCATGTGACTGGGTCCTGTCCATCGTTACCGAGGCAATGCTCCAAGAGTATGTCAAGATTGGTTTCTTACCGGCAAAAAACATCCTCACTGGCGTGCTCCAAAGCCGGACGAAGTCACACCTCAGCCGCAGGATGATGAAGTTATCGTTTTCACTGATCACATGAACCGGGGCTTCTCACCGCCCGGGTCAAAATTCTTCCGTGACGTTCTGCATTTTCTACAACTTCATCCTCAAGACATCGGACCCAATTCCGTTTCAAATATCTGCAATTTCCAAGTCTTCTGTGAAGTATACCTCAAGAAGAACCTAGTGTTGAACTCTTTAGAGAGTATTTTTACTTGAACCGCCAAAATGAATTCACTGACGGGCCCAACCAGGAGCTTGGAGGGATCTCAATTCAGCGATGCAGAGATGCCATTTTCCCTTATGCTCATCTTCCAAGCCATCCCAAGGATTGGAATCAAATCTGGTTCTACTGTAAAGATACTTCTCATGCTGATGAAATCCCCTTGCCAGGCTTCCGTGACCAACGGCTCAACCCGAAGCACCCTCTCCCCGACCGGCTTACCACTGCTGAACGGGCCAAACTTGCGCCTACCTTCTCAAAGGTTAGAGCATTATTGGGCAATGGATTGGCTGGGGTTGACCTGGTTTGATGCTGGGTAGCTTGGAGGATCATACCTTTGAGCCGTCGGTCCGGTTTAATGTGCACATATACTGGCGATGCCAAAGATCCACTGCATTATAATTCAACACGTTTGTCTGATAAAGCCATCAATGAAATGACAAAAACACTTCTCAATGAAAGCTTGGAGAGCTGTAGCAAAGTGGGGCCGAATCCCTTCTGCACACTCAACCCGACACCTGATGTAAGTTTGTCCGGTTTATATACCTTACTTTATTGTTCATAGAACCTGCAAATCCCCAACCTTTATTGTAATTTTTTGTAGGCTGGATCCGCCTTTTGGGATAAAAATATGATGAAAAAGCCGCCAAGAAGGCCAGGGCTAAGACCAAAGCCGTGAAGAAGAACAAAAAGAAATCCACTGCTTCTGATATGTTTAACTTGGACGAAGATGATGAGTTGCAGGTAGACCTTGATTCCCTTGGCTCTTTTTTCATCCATCTTATTGACACTGATTGCTATTAGGATGACGCGGAAACCAGCCAGGCGGTTGATGACAAGGTAACTATTATTTCCTCCGACTCAGAGCCCTTGCCAAGACAGAAAATTCGACAAGTGATCCGGAAAGTATGGTTTTCTAACCCTTTAGCTCACTTGGATCCCAACTTTATTTTGAAGCAACAACAGCATGAGAACCAGCGCAAGAACCCGGACCAGTGGAGGCGGAGAGCTTTCCTCCGGTTTACCTAACACACCAGCCCCACGCAAACGCCAGAATGAGGTACTTCAAAATTCCAACTCTATTAATTCAAAGGCAGGTCTTATTCATCAAGCACTGAATCCTTCGGACTCCAATTTTCAGGAGACCTCTCACTCTTCGTCTGGCGATTCATCTCAGACTCAGCTTCCGCCTTTCAAGACTGCCCCTGGGTACCAACTTTATCTGTGTTTTTCAACATTTCTAAACTCATATTGACTTTTTGAATCCTCTTGAAGTGTGAAAGCAAAGCCTAGCAAAAAGGCTAAAATAAACAAGCCAATAGAAGATCCCAAGATTCATGAACCAGAAAAGCAAGCACCAATATCAGAGGCCTCCGTGCAACAGCCGGAAGAACCTGCTGATGACTCGCCACCAAAAAAATCCTGGTACCTCTGCTGAGCATATAGTTGTCGATCCCTTGGGTGCTGGACCGCCAAGCCCAATCAAGCCTTCAGAACCAGACACTGAGGAAGTTCTTATCACTGGAATTGGTTTTCAAGAACTGGGGAATCCTATTGCTCTAGCAAAACATTCTGCCAAGGAAGAATTGATCGAGAGGCGCAAGGTCAAATTTGACATGGCCAATTATTCTCACCTGAATATTAGCGAAATCCTCTCAGCTATCTCAATCAAGTACACAGCAGCCGTGATCTGGAGATTAACATGGTCAAACACATGCATCAGAAACATGAGGTATCAATTTTCGCTAAGATATACTCCTTCAGCCCCCAAGTCTACTGAATATGATTAGAATAAAATATACTGTAGACTTGTTAGATAGGCTTTTACCTATGCATCTGAATCAAAACTTGTAGCTCCTGAAGGGCCGACTTAAACTTATTAAGATAAGCCGGGACTTTCAAGAATCAACTTTGCACCTGTAGCCCCCAAGGGCCGGCTTAAACTATCTAGTTGAGCTGGATCTTCAGTTAATAGTGATCAATTTTGCACCTGTAGCCCCCAAGGGCCGGTTGAATTCATATGAGTAAACCGGGACTTATCACTGCCACAAAAAATCTCATCTAGTCACCCTTGCAAACCGGGCTAACTATTGAAAAATGATGAACCGGGGTCATCTGCCATTGGATCATAAAATAAACTTTGCATCCATTAGCCCCCCAAGTGCCAAGTACTATTGCTTGCAAAGGGCTTGGGACAATATGTACTGCTTCATAAAGAAACTTTCTGCACCCATTAGCCCCCAAGTGCCAAGTGCTATTGCTTGCAAAGGGCTTGGGACTTATCAATATGTACTGCCTCATAACGGTGCATATTTTTTTCGATCTTTTCTTTCAGGAAGCATCCAGTCAATTTCAATCTCAGTTGACTGACTTAAAAACCCAGCTTGAAGCGCAAGAAGCTGAAACCCGAAAGGCTGACTCCAAGTTCAAGTTTAGCTTGGATGACAATGAAAAACTCAAAACTGAGTTTGATACTGAGAAGTCCGCCTGGGCTGAAGAGAAGGCTGCCCTGACCCAGAGGGCTGAAAAAGGTGAGGCCTCAGAGGTCACCACAGAACTTACTGTCTTGAAGCATCATATCAATCAGATGACCTTTGCTATTTTTGGTAAGATCTGTTATATTGTAATGACTTTTCCACTCTCCATGTTATAAGTCGTCTGGTGACTTAATCATAATGCATCATGCAGGTCCCAGAAGCAGTAATATTGGGAAGGAAATGCTGATAAAGCTCAAGGCAGTTCACACACTAGTAGAACAACTATACACCGGAGCTCGGCGCACAATAGCCACCATCTCCCCAAGCAAACAAACACCATCTCTTCTCAGCAATGTCTTAAGCCAACTTTCTGCCCTGCCTGCCAATATTGAAGAGAACAAAAGGTCAGCTTCGAGAGCTGGTGCCATTACGGCTTTAAGCCGGGCGAAGGCATGGCAATCAGAATTAGACCCGGCCGACCTAGCCACTGGCTGCCCCAGCTTAAAAGAGGACGGGTCTCTTTTTGACAAGAAAGATTTTGCTGCATGTGTGAAGCAGATGCGTCCATTGCCGAGCCTGCTTGTTGAAGAAACAGATCTGTCCAAATATCAGGCGGCTTATACCGCAGAGAACCACAAAATGCCTTCACCGGCTTACAAGATTGTAGACCTTATCCCTCCAATTCGTAGGCACACTTTTGCCCCTAAAGTCGATCCGTCTGAGCTTATCGATGATGAAGCTGAATTTCAAGCCTTGACTGGCATCAATTGGTCATCGCCCGACTTCCAGGCGGTGGAGGGAGAAGAGGAACCGGCGCTGGATGACCCGGAAGCTTCAAACCGCCAAGACCAGGAGAACTGACCCGCTGGATGGTTCACAATTTTCATCATCAAGCATTGCTTGAAAAAACACTTAGTCACCTGGGCTCACGGAGCCATGTAATAGGCTAGTTAAACTCTGACCTGCCATGACACCGTGCACATTTTGTTTGCATAACACTACTGATCCGTCATTTGAAGATCTGGCACTTATGCTCATGATATCATCAATTATGCAGGTCAGATTTATCATTTTTCATGCAGACAAACAAATCACAAGTGCCCTGGTGGTTTACCCCAGGGCGGGTCACAATACCCCATATAAAAACCACTGATGACTAAATAGTCCATAACTAGGGCCGGTTTATCAAAACCTCAGATAATCATAACAAAATAAATGTCATACCTGTGATATTTATGCACATGGCCAACTTATCATGCCAGTAAGGGTAAAAGCCCTAAAGATAGGGCACAACGCCCTGCTCGATTTATTCATGCCGCCGGCTTATCACGCCATATGCAGCAAGGGGTAATACCCCAAAGCATAGAGCCAGATCTCGAAGCACAAAAGATCATCATATACTGGCGACTTAAAGTCCAAAGCCAGGTTGGGTTAATAAACTCCGGATAGATTCATATATGAACCATAAGGTAAACATAGCCTTTATCAGTTTTAACCATGTATCAACACGGCAGAAAAGAACAATCTCAAAAAATCAAATACAAAGCAGAAAAAAAATCAGAAAACAAGGCATTCATAGGCTGCCAAGCCTGCATGTCAAGCGTTATTCAAGGGCCACGCAGCTGCTGAGTTAATCCTTAATTCAAACGTATAAGCCGGACCTCACATGACCAATCACCGTTTTAACTTTGACAAACTCAGGGTCTTCTTAGAAGATTGATTGTCAAGAGTAGAATGAGTCATTCCAGGATTACCTGGTCGGAGTGGCAGGCAAACAAAGGCAGGATAACCCAAATTTTCTAGTGAATACACCTGGCGCCCAAGCCTATTACAAGGGTCAACAAAGCTCTGTTCATTAACAAAAAGCCCCCAAGTAATATTTCATTCTAGTCATATAAGCCGGGTCAGTAGGGTAGTCAAAGCTATGCTCAATGAGCAGGAAGCCCCCAAGTATGTTTTAATCATGGCGTACAAGCCGGATCAAGAGGGTAATCACAGCTATGCTCAATAAGCAGGAAGCCCCCAAGTGATCTTATGAAGTGACAATAAAGACTCATATTCTCATAAATGAAACGATAGAGGCCCCTAATTATCAGGGATGCCAGCTTTATTATATTCATCATAATATATACATTGATAGAATATGTACATCACAAGAGCCGGTGGCTCAGGTGTAATAAGGCCGAAGATGAGCCATATTCCACGGCCGGCGGGTCTCCTCCTCCGACGTGCGTGAGTCCTTGTGGTCTCAAACATCGATAAGGTAGTATGACCCGTTGTTTAGATTTTTGCTGACCACAAAGGGTCCTTCCCAAGGTGGGGATAGCTTGTGCATGTCGGTTTGATCCTGGATTAGCCGGTGCACCAAATCCCCTTCTTGAAAGGTCCATGATAATGACGCAGGTCTTGCTGGTAAATCGCCGAACGAGCCACCGCACGGTCACGCTCCTGATCCAATATGTCAAGAGCATCCTGACGTGCTTTTTCATTATCAGCTTCAACATAAGCCGCCACACGGGGGCGAATCGTGACGGATGTCACTAGGGAGAACCGCCTTTGCTCCGTAAACCATGAAGAAAGGCGTGTAACCCGTAGATCTGTTGGGGGTAGTATTGATACTCCATAGCACTGAGGGCAATTCCTCCACTCAACAACCCGGCGTCCTCTGCAAAGGGACCATAAGCCGGGGCTTGATGCCTCTCAAAATTTCTTGATTGGCTCGTTCAGCTTGACCATTGGACTGGGGTGAGCTACAGACGATACATCAAGTCGAATATGCTCCCGTTGACAATATTCTTTCATAGCACCCTTGGACAGATTAGTGCCATTATCAGTTATAATACTGTGGGGATAACCAAAACAGAAGATCACCTTTTTGATGAATTGAACCGATATCGCCGCGTCACATTTACTGACCGGCTCTGCTTCAACCCACTTTGTAAATTTGTCAAACGCCACCAAAAGGTGGGTCTTTTATCCTTGGATCTTTTGAAAGGTCCAACCATATCAAGCCCCCAGATTGCAAACGGCCAAGTTATTGGAATCATCCTCAATTCTTGAGCCGGCACATGAGCTCTTCCGAAAATTTCTGACAACCATCACATTTACTAACCAAATCCTCTGCATCAGCATGAGCCGTCATCCAATAAACCCCATGACAAAAAGCCTTGGCTGCAAGAGATTGAGAGTTGGCATGATGACCACAATCTCCTTCATGAATCTCTCGTAGAATCTCACGGGCCTCTTCAAGAGAAACACAACATTAAAACACCCCTGTGACACTGCAGCGGTGAAATTCTCCATTGACAGTAGTCATTGACTTAGAGCGCCGGGTTATCTGCCTGGCCAAAGTTTCATCTTCAAGTAACTCGCCCCGGGTCTTATAAGCCAAATATGGAACTGTCCAATCAGGAATATTATGAAGAACCGCCACCAATTGTGCCTCCGGGTCAGGAATAGCAAGATCTTCCTCTGTAGGCAGTTTGACTGAAGGGTTATGCAGAATATCAAGGAAGACGTTAGGTGGCACCGGCTTACGCTGGGACCCTAACCGGCTCAAAGCATCAACCGCCTCATTTTTCCTGTGATCAACATGTTCCACTTGATAACCTTCGAAATGACCAGCAATAGTATCAACCTCGCGGCGGTAAGCCGCCATGTGTGGGTCTTTATAATCCCAAGTGCCTGAAACTTGCTGAGCCACCAAATCTCAGTCACCAAAACACCTCACCCGGCTTAGATTCATCTCTTTAGCCATCCGAAGACCATGGAGTAAGGCTTCATACTCAGATGCATTGTTAGTACAAGGGAACATCAACCTTAAAACATAACAAAATTTATCACCTCGTGGGGAAGTCAAAATAACTCCATCCCCCGAGCCTTCCGACTGCCTGGACCTATCAAAGTGAATAGTCCAATATGTGCTATCCGGCTTCGCCTCACGCATCTGCAGCTCTGTCCAATCATTGATGAAATCCAGAAGTGCTTGAAACTTGATGGCTGTGCAAGGCATATACTTCAAACCATGGGGTCCAAGCTCCATGGCCCACTTGGCTACCCGACCTATGGCTTCTCTGTTTTGAATAATATCCCCTAAAGGAGCAGAACTAACCATAGTGATGGGATGACCTAGAAAATATTGCTTGAGCTTTCGACTAGCCATGAACACCCCACATACCAGCTTCTGCCAATGCAGATACCTCTGCTTGGACTCAATGAGCACCTCACTGATGTAATAAACCGGACGCTGAACCGGATATTCCTTGCCTGAGTCCTTCCTTTCTACCACAATTGCCATGCTGACAGCTCGGCTATTGGCAGCCACATATAACAATAAGGGCTCTTTATCAATGGGAGCAGCACGAACCAGCGGTTCAGCCAACTGTTTCTTCAAGGCTTCAAACGCCCGATTAGCAGCATCACTCCAGACAAAGTGATTTGTTTTCTTCATCATATGGTATAGAGGGATAGCTTTTTCTCCCAACCAGCTTATGAACCGGCTTAAGGCCGCAATACGACCCGCCAGACGCTGAACATCATTGATACACGCTGGTTTAGCCAAAGAAGTAATAGCCTTGATCTTTTCCGGGTTAGCTTCAATGCCTCTTTCAGAGACCAGAAAACCCAAGAGCTTGCCTGCGCGCACACTGAAGACAGATTTGGCCAGGTTAAGCAACATCTTGTAGACCCGAAGATTGTCAAAGGTCTCTTTCAAATCATCTATCAAGGTCTCTTTCTTCCTTGATTTCACCACAATATCATCCACATAAGCATGAACATTTCTCCCAATCTGATCATGAAGGCAATTTTGCACACACAGCTGGTAAGTCGCCTGGGCACTCTTGAGCCCAAAAGGCATAGACACATAACAGAAGGCTCCAAAAGGAGTGATGAAAGTTGTCTTCTCCTGGTCCTTAACTGCCATTTTGATCTGATGATACCCAGAATAAGCATCCAAAATACTTAAACGCTCACAACCCGCCGTAGCATCAATAATCTGATCAATACGAGGGAGCCCAAAAGGATCAGCTGGGCAGACCTTATTAGGGTCTGTATAATCCACGCACATGCGCCAAGTACCATCCTTCTTAAGTACCAACACCGGGTTAGCTAGCCATTCAGGATGAAAAAGTTCAACAATGAACCCAGCTGCCAAGAGCCGGGCCACTTCTTAACCAATGGCCTTACGCCTCTATTCATTAAAGCGACGAAGGAATTGCTTGACCGATTTAAACTTCGGATCAATATTGAGAGTGTGCTCAACGAGTTCCCTCAGTACACCTGGCATGTCTGAAGGCTTCCATGCAAAGATGTCCCAGTTCTCACGGATGAACTCGATGAGCGCACTTTCCTATTTCTGATCCAGATTAGCACTGATATTGAACTTCTTGGATGAATCGCCAGGAACAAAGTCAACCAGCTTGGTGTCATCAGCTGATTTAAATTTTAACAGGGGTCATGCTCTGTGGTCGGCTTCTTCAAAGACGTCATATCCGCCGGGTCAACATTATCCTTGTAAAATTTCAACTCTTCTGTTGCACAAACAGACTCAGCATAAGCAGCATCGCCTTCTTCACATTCCAAGGCTATTTTCCGGCTCCCATGCACTGTGATGGTACCCTTGTGACCCGGCATCTTAAGCTGCAAATAAACATAACAAGACCTTGCCATGTACTTAGCATAAGCCAGCTGCCCAAACAAAGCATGATAAGGGCTCTTGATTTTAACCACCTCAAAAGTCAACGTCTCAGATCTGGAATCATGGTCATCACCAAAAGCCACTTCCAAAGATATTTTTCCCACTGGGTACGCCGACTTACTAGGCACAACGCCATGAAAAACAGTGTTCGACGGCTTAAGATCTTTGTCAGTCAAACTCATGCGATGAAAAGTTTCATAGTAAAGAAAAATGATGCTGCTACCCCCATCCATGACTACCTTAGTAAATCTGTACCCTCCAACCTGAGGCGCCACCACCAGAGCTAAGTTGCCCGGTTTATCCACCCGGGGCAGGTGATCCACATGGCTCCAAAGAATAGGATGTTCAGACCATCGCAAGTAACGGGGAATCGCCGGCTCAACTGCGTTCACTGCCCTTTTATGGAGCTTCTGATCCCGCTTACACAAACTTGTGGCGAAGATGTGGTACTGTCCACTATTCAACTGCTTTGGGTTACTCTGATAACTAGACTGCTACTGCTGATTCCCTTGACCAGACTGTTGATTAAAACCACCTTGATTGCCTTCGCCCTGGAAACCGGAATTTGAACTGCCACCACCAAAACTAGGACGTGAGAGCCGGATCCTGAGCCGCCGTTCGGTCCATGATTGTTCTGGAAAAAATTGGAGTTTCTATACTCCCTCATAATGAAGCAATCCTTGCAGAGGTGATTGGCCGGCTTTTCATGCGTACCATGCTTTGGGCAGGGTTGATTCATCATTGCCTCAAGGTTGAATTTTGGTCCTGCAAACCGAGGGGGCGGTTTTCCCTTGCGATGCTGATTATTATTCTGCGTATTGGTGTTAGCCACAAAATCCAAGTTGCCATTGGCCTTGCGCTTACCATTGCCATCTTGACTTGCCGGGTTATGCTGCTGCCCTTTCGTATTGCTGCTCTTATTTCCCTTACCCGGCTTCTCTCATCAGACTCGGGGTCCTTGGTACTATCAGAGTCGGCATACTTGAAGAGAGCCGCCATTAGCTCCCCCATGTCGTTCCAGTGACTTTTAAGCCGCCCCACTTTCTGCTTCAAAGGGAGGAAGCGGCAATTCTTCTCCAACATCAGAACTGCTGAGCCGACATTGATACTATCCGAAGAATGTATAACAACTGAGATCCGGCGCACCCAATTGGTTGTTGACTCACCCTCGCCTTGAACACAAGAATCCAAATCTGAAATCGACAAAGGCTGCTTGCACGTGTCTTTAAAATTTTGGATGAAACGAACTTTCAACTCTGTCCATGATCTAATGGAATTAGAGGGAAAACCTTCAACCAAGTACGAGCCGGTCCATCCAACATGATGGTAAAATACTTGCACACGCAGCATCACTAACATCCAGCATCTCCATGGCCATCTCATAACTCTCGATCCAAGCCTCAGGGGGCTGATCCGCCGTGTAATCAGGCACCTTGCGAGTACCCTTGAAATCCTTAGGTAAATGCTCATTGAGCAGAGCCGACACTAAACATGGCACACCCAATGTACGGGAGGTCACGCCTGCTTCCACTGATGCTGATGGATAAGCCGGCGATTGCTGTTGAGCCGCCAGCTCAGCCGCCAGCTCAGCCTCCCGACACGCTCTGCCCTGATCCACTAAGGACTGAGCATCAACACCACCGCGCGCCGGGTCATGCCCACAAGGTTGGTTACGGCGCTGTGTTCACTGCTTGAAACTGCTGGTGAGTCAATATGCCAGCTATAACTCCAGCTTGGCTGAGGGGTTAAGTGAATCCTTTCACGCCTGTAAGAATAAGCCGCCTGCTGATCCAGTGCCATTTGAAGAAGTTCTCTAGCCCTCCGTGTCTCTATCGCAGCTGGAGACTCACCTTCAACTGGTAGAGCCGCAACCGCATTGCCGCATCAATCATATTATCCAAAGGGTTAGAATAATGACCCGGTGGCGTCGGAACGTGCTAAGGTGGAGTATTATTCAAGCGAGGCGGGTCCATCGTACGTGGCTGAACCTGTGCTCCAGTCACAGGTGCTTCGACCGCCCGGTTCATTGCCGGCAGGTCACTGGTTCCTGCTCCAGGCGTGTTTAAGAGGTTCCTTGCATCATAAACCGGGGGTAGACGACTCTGGTGCCTCCTCCTCATGATCTCGTTTGAAGCATTCTGATCCAATGTGAGCCAGAAGGAATCTGCCTGAATCCGTTGTGCCTGTGCGCCCAAAGCAGCCCGCTCCATAGCCATCCTAGCATTCTCAGCCGCCAGTTCTTCTTTGGCTTGAGCGATCTCATCTCGCAACTTCGCCACATCAACCTTATGCTGTTCCTGAGTGTCTGGGGTTACTTCCACCCCCATTAAAGTCGCCAAAGCTTCGAACAACTCTGTGAGAACTTGGGCCGGCGGGCGCGCAGAGCCGCTAGCACCAGCCGCCGCCGCCGCCGTGGAGCTGGAGGTCATAGCCGCAGCGGTTGTTGAACCAAGCGCTGGCTGTGTTCCGACCATAAAGATCGCCACCCTATTCGGCGGCTCATAGGGGTCCGAAATACTGTCACCATCGGAACAGCCCCCAAGCCGGCCGTCTTGCAGTTGATACATTCAATTGGTCTCTCCAGAGGATGATTCACCATCAGAGTGGATGGCCGTCTCACCACCAGACACAGATGCTTCTTAAAATTCCGCCCCATGGATAAAACCAACAAAGGCGTGCTTCACGGGGGGTTGAACCCGGGCGGGTCGTGCACGCTGAGCCGTCTCAATGATGTCGGTGCAGATGTTCGGCTCAGGGCCCGGTTCGCCGATCTTGCCGATGAAGACGTGGATTCCGCCGAAGGGGACCCAATACCCGTACTCAATTGAGCCGGCCTCGGGGCCCTAGCCTGCATCGTCGATGTAGAGCTTGCCGCGACGACTCTTGGTCATCTGGCCCACAACATATCCCTTGATCCGTTCAAAGCTGCCCTTCAAGAACTCGAAACCACCGTGCGCTGGCCCCATGGTGGGCGCCAACTGTCGTGGAATTGACACAGCAGATGTCCTAGCGGAAGGACTTAGTCATGGAGCCATCGCAACTAGGTTAGCTTAAAGGGGTTAATCGGGACAAAGGACACAGGGAGTTTATACTGGTTTGGCCCCTTGCGGTGAAGGTAAAGGCCTAATCCAGTTTGAGGTGGTATTGCTTGGGTTTCGATTACCAGGGAGCGAATACGCTTGACCTAGTTCTCGATCTCTTGTTTTTTGCCCTAAACCGCCGCCGGGTCATCCCTTTATATACAGAGGTTGACGCCCGGTGGCTCACAGAGTCCCGGCCGGCTCATACACAATGTGTCCAGCTCGGTGACTAACTACGCTTGCCTTACAAAACAAGTTATACACATATGGCAGTTCATCCTCTTAGGCCATAAGTCGCCTCTGGGTCTTGGGCCGTCAACGGGCTTGTATGATCCGCCATCTTCATTGATAAGTCGCCAGTGGTATGACCCGACCCCTCCTAGGCGGTTCATACCCAGTATTTATGTCCCCAACAGAAACCAAAGATGACAATACTTGAATCTTTGCATTATGCGTAGCTAGGGGCGTAAAACGATAGCGCTTGTTGGGAGGCAACCCAATGAATAAATTTATTTTTGTCTTTTTCCTTCTGTTCTTGAGTGTTTGCACAATTATGCAACTGTTATGATTATGTTTTTTGTGTTTTAATTAGTTTTTGTGCCAAGCAAAGCCTTTGGGATCATGTTGGGTGATAGTTGATTTGATCTTGCTGGAAAACAGAAACTTTTGCACTCACGAAAATAATTCTCATTTTTAAGAGAAGCGCGATAAAATACTGATTCTTTTTGCAGAAGATTAATATACAAATTGCCCACGTTGTCCTAATTTTTCCGAATTTTTGGAGTTAAATAAGTATTTGAAATATTCAGATTGCTACAGACTGTTCTGTTTTTACAGATTCTGTTTCTTTGCGTTGTGTGCTTATTTTGATTGATCTATGGACTCTTTTGAGGGGTTTGAGCCATAGCAAAGTAGGAATACAGTAGATATAATGCAAAAATAAAATATGAATGGGTTTGCAACAGTACTTATATTACTGATTTGCTTTCTTATACTAACGGATCTCATGAAGGTTTTGTTGAGTTTTGTGTGATTGAAGTTTTCAAGTTTTGGGTGATATTACGATGGGTGAAGGAATAAGGAGTAAGAAGAGCCTAAGCTTGGGGATGAACATGGCATCCCAAGCTATTATCTAAAGAGATGCAAGCAAATAATCTTGGGGATGCCCGAGTGGCATCCCCTCTTTGTTCTAACGACCATCGGTATTTTACTTGGAGCTATATTTTTATTCGTCACATATCATGAGTTTTGCTTGGAGCATCTTGTATGATTTGAGTCTTTGCTTGTTTTGCTTTGTAGTTTTATTCATGAATCCTTGCTGGACACACCTATTTGAGAGAGCCAAAATTATGCTATGACTTGTTAGAATTGCTCTCTATGCTTCACTTAAATCTTTATGAGCTCTGGAATTGCTCTAGTGCTTCAATTATATCTTTTTGAGCACAGTGTGCTTTAGTATTTTTGAGGAAATGCTCTCATGCTTCACTTAGATTTATTTGAGAGTTAGTAATTTTTTTAAGAAATTATCTCTTGCTTCACTTAAATTATTTTGAGAAAAGAAAATTTTTATGCTCATGTCTTCACTTAGATTTGTTTGAGCTATCAAAAGCAACATATGAAATTAGTCCCAAAGTGATAGATATTTAAGAGGGATATAATAAAAACTTTCATGAAGATCACTGGACAAAATAAAATTGATTCCTTGTAATAGTTTTGCGATATGATGATATAATAGTCACGTTGATGAGTAATTATGGTTTAGTAAGAATATTGGTGTTAACGTTTGTGATTCCCTATGCAAGCACGAAAGTCAATAGTTATGCAATGAAATTACATCCTACTTGTGGTGCATTATTCAGCGTTAGTTATGCTTAATGCTAGCTTATGAGATTTTTTGTTTCTTGGTTGGATGCTTCTCAATCTTTTGCTAGCCATCATTTTGCACTAAGTATGATCACTACTTGTGCATCCAAAATCCTTTAAACCAGTTTTTGTCATATGAGTCCACTATACCTACCTATATGCGGTAATCTTTTGACGTTCTAAGCAAATTTTTATGTGCCATCTCTAACTTTCAAAATAAAATTCTCTTTTTGTGAGCTCGTACCGCTCATGAAACAGTAAGGGGTGGCTGATATATTTACATGCTAGATGTGTTATTCTCAAGATGAGTTTTTATTCACTTGTCATTGCACAAGAGTACGACAAAGGTATTACGGATGCCCAGTCCCAAAATGAAAAATTAATTTACTTTATGTTGTCAAATAATAAATTTCTTGGAAAGTGGTTGTATGGAAGGCACCCGTGGATATGGTTAGCCATGGTGTAAGTGCATCTAGTGCCACCCCTAGTTGGTTTTGGAGTATTGACGACAAATCTGGTTGAGGGACTAATGTGTTTGTGAGAATTGCGGGATAACACAGGTAGTAGTCCCTCATTGATTCGGTTTAGCTACCGGAGATGACCCCTAAAAATGTATGAAGACATTGAAGACAAAGGTGGTATGTGAAGATATTCACATTGAAGACTATGACATGAGAAGACATCGTGTGAAGACTATGGAGCGCAAAGACTTAGTTGTTTCGTTGTTTCCTTTTCTTCTTTGTTGAGTCATAGGAACCACCGTACTGTTAAGTGGGGTCCCAGTGAACAAAGTCAGAGTGACTGAAGTGATGCTCAACCAAAATCCTATGTCTTCGAGCGAAGACAATGAGAGCAAATCTTATCCAGAGCTGGATGAGTCAGCTTTACTTGTAGCCCAAGTAAAGTTGTCGCGTGTGTTTGAAATCTGACCGTTGGAACATGTGTCAGTTCCTGAGTGACCCAGGGTTATTTCGGACAAATCAGGTTGGGTTGCCTAGTGGCTATAAATAGCCCACCCCCTACACCATAAATTGGTGGCTGCTCAGAGTTAGTGCACGGCTTTTGTCGTTTGAGAGCAACCCACCTCCGAAGCCTTTGAGAGAGAGAAATCCTTGCAAGGACAAAGCCCAAACACCCAGAGCCAAAGAGTGTTAGGCATCACTGAAGTCTTTCTGTCCGCGCGACCTGAAGACTTATTACACTTGAGGACTGTGAATCCTCCAGCCGGTTAGGCGTCATGTTCTGAGCATCCAAGAGTCATTGTGGATCGCCGATGAACGAAGTCTGTGAAGGTTTGGAAGTCTACCTTGAAGACTTACTAGAGTGATTGGGCGAGGACTGGGTGTCCTTAGCTCAAGGGGAATAAGGTGAAGACGTGGTCTTCTGAGTTGAATCTCAGCCTCCCTAACCAGACGTACAGTTGTCACAGCAACTAGAACTGGTCCAACAAATCCTGTGTCCTCACCAAGTGACTGGTTCTATCCTCTCCCTCTCTTTACTTACAGTTTGTCTTCATGAAGTCATTGCCTGTTTGCACTACCTGTTTGACTTCACTGTGTGACTACTATCATTGTTTGGCTTCATACTATCTTCCATCCTGATCTTTACTACCTAGCTGCTATTAGTCTTCGTGCTTTCACTTCATTGCATTCTTGACTATGGCTTGCTTAGTGTAGTCTACCTTCCGCTGCATATCAATAGCTTCATTTCTATTGTTTGTCTTCGAAACTCTCATGTTTTGAAGTCTTTCATAAAAATCGCCTATTCACCCCCCCTCTAGTCGATAACTAGCACTTTCAATTGGTATCAGAGCAAGGTACTCCCTTGTTCTGTGTGATTTGGTTTAACCACCTGGAGTTTTAGCTATGTCGACTGCAGGGATAATCAAAGTCTCCGCTGCTTGCCCCGTCTTTGATGGAACTGAATATCCCTACTGGAAGAATAAGATGCGTATGCATCTTGAAGCCATTGATGTCGACCTCTGGCATGTCGTCAAGACTGGAGTTCCCAAGACTGGTGAAGGTGTCACCCCTGCTGATGTCAAGAAGTTCATTCAACTGGATTCTACTGACAAGAACATCATCTGTGGTCATCTGACCAAAGGACAGTATGGCCGTGTGAGTGCTCTAGAAACGTCGAAGCTAGTCTGGGACTGGCTCTCCAAGGTCAACAAAGGCGTCTCAACCCAGAGAGATCAAAGGATCAGTGTTCTTCGCAACCGCTTCAAGAGAAATGACAACGAGAATGTCCAGCTCACGTTTGATCGCCTCACTGACATCACAAATGAGCTTTGTGCTCTCGGCGCCACTGAGATCACCAAGCATGAAATCGTCAAGACACTACTCAGATCTCTTGACAGCTTGTTCGACACCCTTGCCCTGATGATACTAGAACGCCCTGACTTCAAGACACTCGATCCGTCTGACATACTTGAGAGGCTCAACACACATGAGTTCCAGCTATCTGAGAAAAGAGATATCTATGGTCCCAACTATGGCCGAACTCGTGCTTTGAAGGCAAAAGCTGTTTCCTCATCTGAAGAAGAATCTGACTGCAGTTCTGATGATCCTGAAGACATTGGAAAGGAACTTGCTATGCTTGTGAAGAAGTTCCAGAAGTTCACCAAGAAGAAGGGCTTCAGAAAGTCTTCACGATCCAGCTCAAGAAATGATGAAGCTTTCACTCATGACTACAAGAAGAGAACATGTCACAAGTGCAAGAAACCTGGACACTACATCTCTGAGTGTCCACGGTGGGACAATGAGAACAAGAAGAAGAAGAAGAGCAAGGAATATGATTCTGATGATAAGAAGAAGAAGAAATCCTCAAAGTCTTCTTCCAAGTCCTCATCCAAGTCTTCATCTCATAAGAAGAGCTCATCTGGCAAGGCTCGTGCTTTTGTTGGCAAGGAGATGGATTCAGAGGAGGAGTCTGCATCTGAGGAGGCGGAGGTGGAGTCTGAGGAGGAGTCCGACCCTGGCGTTGCAAGTCTGGCTCTAGCTACAGCCTACGTCACCAAGTCTATCTTCAACACTGAAGACAATGGCCCCGTCACCAACGCTGATGCTAATGACAAGGACGACTCTGCTCCCACCTACTGCTTCATGGCACGTGGTGCCAAGGTAAAATCACGCGATGCCTACTTTCAAACATCAAGCGAAGATGACTCTGATTGTGAATCCAAACCCAGCTACAAAACACTTGCTAAAATTGCAACTGAACAACAGAAAGCTATGGAACATACTCAAAAACTGTTAGACAAGAGCGATGACCTGTTGGACACGGAAATGACCCGTTCTCAGTCCTTAATTGAAGACATAAAAAATCTTCATGCTAAGTACCAGGATCTTGAAAGTCGTCATGAAACGCTCTCAACCACTCATGAAAAGCTTTCCTATGATTATCTTCAAAGGAAGCAAGAGCTTGAGAAATTGAGAGCGGCTCATGAAGATCTTCAAAAAGAGAATGAGTCACTTCGCGCTCAACAGATCAGTCCCGCTTAGGAAGGATTTGAACCACCATGTCTAAAATGCTTGAGCGTGAAAATGCTACTTCTGTTGCTGAATGTTCGACTGCTGCTACTGTTGCAATATCTTCAACTGTTGATGTGGTAACAAACCCCTCTGCTGAGGATACCACTACTATTGCTGATGAAAATGCTAGGTTGAAGACATTGCTTGAAACAGGGATGTACAAAAGTCTCAAAGGGCATCAGACACTGTGCTATGTCCTCAAAAAGCATATTCTGAACTGAAACCCTAGGAAAGAGGGTGTTGGGTTCGAGAAGAAAATGAATGTTGATGGCTCCTACTGGAAGCCTGAGCAGTACCCCAAAACCACATGGGTTGCTGTGAAGGGACCTTCAGTGGATCCATCCACCTTATCTGGCTTCACTTGTGCTAACCCTATTATCATTGATGAATCCTTTGATGCAAACTATAAACTGTTTAAGAATCAGAATGGTGAAGTGTTTGCTAGGTATATTGGTACTAACTGCAGGAATGGGCCACCTATGAAGAAGATCTGGGTTCCCAAAAGTTGTCTTGAGAATCTTCCTGTGAATGTCATCATGACACCGCCTGGGAAGACAAATCCCAGACCAAAGGCTTCATATGGTCCAAAGGCTTCATACAGATACAGGACTCAATTGAGTCACCCTAACGCCAATGTTTTGCAGGGAAATCATACTCAAACTTACGAATATGAGCATGTGTATTCAAACCGCTATGTTCATAAAACTAAGAACTTTTCTGCTTATTCATATGAGTATCATTCATCTCCTGCAAGGCTATGTGCTAGGGCTCCAAAGCTGAAGTTCTCAGATGCTGCACTTAGAATCATTGCTTCTAAGCCACCCCTGAAGATGTGGGTGGTTAAGAAGAATTAACTTTCTTTTGCAGGGAAAGGTCTCCAGCCGAAAATCGAAGGCGTCTGATGCTATTGCTGGGGACCTAAAACATCTTGTAGGGCGCAAGATCAAATGCCCAAACGGTCTTACTATGTATTTTGTTCCTGAATCGCTTGCCAATCATCCTATCAGTCCTAATCTTGATCTGAGCTTTGATAATCCTCTTGCCCGTCAAATGTTTATGCTTCACAATACTCTTGGTGAAGCCTATCCCCCTAACTGTACTGTAGGGTATGACACCTCATGCTTCAGAATGGATTATGGACAGCGGATGCACTAATCATATGACTGGTGATCGAAGTCTTCTCATGGACTCAACCTTACGTCCATCTGACAAGAGTCACATCACATTTGCTGACACTGGTAAAGTAAGGTATTGGGTCTAGGTAGAGTTGCAATCTCAAAGGATCAACACATGGATAAAGTGATGCTTGTTGAATCCCTTGGTTTCAACTTAATGTCTGTCTCAATGCTTTGTGACTTGAACATGATTGTGATATTTGGAAAATATCATTGCCTTGTACTAATGGAATCTGGCAAGTCTCTAGTCTTTGAAGGGTACCGGAAAGATGATATGTACATGGTAGATTTCTCAGCAGGACCACAGCTTGCCATATGTCTTCTTGCAAAAGCTTCAGAGTGCTGGCTCTGGCATCAGAAGCTAGGGCATGCTGGCATGAGGAACTTACACACTCTCGCAAAGAAGACGCATGTCATAGGCATCGAGGGCGTCAAGTTCAAGAAGGATCACTTGTGCGGTGCCTGCGAAGCTGGAAAGATGACTAGGGCCAAGCATCCCTCAAAGACAATCATGACGACATCTCAACCCTTCGAGCTGCTACACATGGACTTATTTGGCCCTACCCACTACTCTACTTTCACTACTACTGCTTGTCTCTATGGCTTCGTCATTGTTGATGATTATTCAAGATACACGTGGGTGCACATAATTCTCTACAAGACTGAAGTGCAGGACGTCTTCACACGCTTCGCCAACCGTGCCATGAACAACTATGGCTTCAAGATCAAGCATATCAGAAGTGACAACAGCACAGAGTTCAAGAACACCGGCCTCGACCTTTACTTGGATACATTAGGCATCACTCATGAGTTCTCAGCTCCGTACACACCTCAGCAGAATGGCATCATGGAGCGCAAGAACAGAACGCTCATTGAGATGGCACAGACAATGCTTGATGAATACAAGACTCCAAGAAAGTTCTGGCCTGAAGCTATTGATACTGCATGCCATGTCATCAATCGTGTTTATCTTCATAAGCTTCTGAAGAAAACATCCTATGAACTCCTCACTGGTAAGAAGCCAAATGTCAGTTACTTCAGAGTATTTGGTGCTAGGTGCTGGATCAAGGATCCACATCACACTTCAAAATTTGCACCGAAAGCACATGAAGGTTTTATGATTGGTTACGGAAAGGATTCGCACTCCTACAGAGTCTTCAACCTCTTTCACTATAAAGTGGTTGAAACTGTGGATGTGCGGTTCGATGAGACTAACGGCTCGCAAAGAGAGCACCTTCCAAATGTGCTAGATGAAGTTCCACCTAGTGAATCCATCAAGCTCATGGGAACTGGAGAAGTCATACCGTCTGAAGCACAGCCTGAAGAGGAACTTATCATTTCTGCACCTAATCAACCAGAAGACAATGCTCAGCCTAAAGACAATCCTCCTAACGATGACAATGATCAGCAAGAACAAAATCTTCGTCTAGTTCATGCTCGTGTTGCAAATGAAGTACAGATTGAGAAGATTATTGATAGCATCAATGCGCCTGGTCCACTCACTCATTCAAGAGCAACACAACTAGCAAATTTCTGTGGGCACTTTGCATTTGTCACAATATCTGAACCCAAGAAAGTTGCTGAAGCCTTCATGGAACCTGAATGGATTCAAGCTATGCAAGAAGAGCTTCAACAGTTCAAGCTGAACAATGTCTGGGAACTTGTCAAGCGTCCTGACCCTCGCAAGCACAACGTAATACACAAAATGGATATATCATATATCGCAACAAGCAAGATGAGCATGGTCAAGTTGTCAGAAACAAGGCTCATCTCGTTGCTCAAGGATACACTCAAGTTGAAGGGATTGACTTCGATGAAACATTTGCTCCTGTGGCTAGGCTTGAAGCTATTTGCATATTGCTAGCCTATCAAATCATCACAACATCCTGCTGTATCAAATGGATGTGAAGAGTGCATTTCTCAACGGAAAGATTGAAGGAGAAGTGTATGTTGCACAACCTCCTGGCTTTGAAGATCCAAAACATCCTGATATGGTGTACAAGCTAAACAAGGCACTGTATGGCCTCAAACAAGCCCCTCGCGCTTGGTATGATACACTCAAAGACTTCCTAAAGAGCAAAGGCTTCAAACCTGGTACCCTGGATCCCACACTCTTCACGAAGACATATGATGGTGAACTGTTTGTGTGCCAAATATACGTGGATGACATTATCTTCGGCTGCACCAACCAGAAATACAGTGATGAATTTGGACACATGATGCAAGAGAAATATCAGATGTCCATGATGGGTGAGCTGAAGTTCTTCCTTGGTCTTCAAATCCGTCACCAAAGCAATGGCATCTTCATATCTCAAGAGAAATATCTCAAAGATTGCCTGAAGAAGTTTGGAATGCAAGACTGCAAAAGGTTACATGACGCCAATGCCAACCAAGAGTCATCTGGGTCCTGACGCCAATGGTAAAGAGTTTGATCAAAAGGTATACCGCTCCATGATTGGTTCTTTACTTTATTTATGTGCATCTAGGCCAGATATCATGCTTAGTGTTTGCATGTGTGCTCGATTTCAAGCGGCACCAAAGGAATCGCATCACTTAGCAGTGAAGCGAATTCTTCAATATTTGGCTTACACCCCAACATTAGGATTATGGTATCCAAAGGGCTCAGAGTTTGATCTAGTTGGATTTTGGGATGCTGATTATGCTGGTGACAAGGTGGATCGCAAGTCTACATCAGGCACATGTCACTTTCTGGGACGATCACTTATCTGTTGGTCTTCAAAGAAGCAGAACTGTGTATCACTCTCTACTGCTGAATCTGAATACATTGCTGCTGGATCTTGCTGCACTCGGCTTCTATGGATGAAGCAAACACTCAAGGACTATGGCATCCATCTGAAACATGTACCACTCTACTGCGACAACGAAGCGCCATCAAGATTGCCAACAACCCAGTTCAGCACTCGAAGACAAAGCACATTGAAATTCGTCATCACTTTCTCAGAGATCATGTTATGAAGGAAGATATTGATATCATTCACGTCAACACTGAAGAGCAATTAGCAGATATCTTCACAAAGCCCTTGGATGAGAAAAGTTTTTGCAAGTTGCGGTGTGAGCTAAATATCTTAGAATCCTCAAATGTCCTGTGATCAGGCACACATCCTAACACTTATGCATGTTGATGAATTAGATGTGCAACACACGAAGTAAATTATATCTTCAATCAATGAAGACTTACACTCTAAGTGTGAATACATTAACGCGGAATTTGACTTCGGAGCGCCACGATAATTGTGTGCCGTGTCTGGGTCTAATACTTCCTATACGGTGGGTAACGCCGCCACCAAATTCTTCTTTTTTGAAGTGTTTTTCTCATGGCGTTACATTTGCTATGTCTTCGCATTTGGTTTGTCTTCAATATCAACATGTCTTCATGTTTATCTTCATGGTTTTATTCTGATATATACATATATTAGTGTTCTGTCCTCTACAACATTCACTTATAGCTAAGTCTTCTCGTTTGAATCTTTTGAACTAAGTGAATGTGATCGGACCCTAACCTCTCTATGCTTTCTACCTCAAACTCTATCTATCCAAATTATATGCATTCTGTTGAAACAGTCGAATGTCTTCTCTGCGTCCTTGTCAGCAGAAGATACAGAGACAAACATTAAATCTATTTTAAATGCTCTATTCTTATTGCCTGAAACCCGGAGAAGCCGGAACGACCATCCGACAGTCCAGGCGGGCGTGGGAACGTGGGACAACTCCCAATGTGTTGCATGTTCTCCACGTGTACCTCAGATGTGAACTGCCAGGGGCACTTGCGTAATTGCGCTGTGCCGTCCCTTTCCCTATAAATACACATCCAATCGCGGTCAAAATCTTTCTTCCACCTCTCCACCTCGACAAACCCTAGCGCCACCGCTAGCTCTCGACGACGCCGGCGACGAAGCGCTTAGCTGCCGCGACCTCTCCGACGCCGTCTTCACGCCGGCCGCGGACATCGTCTTCTCCGCCGCCGCCGTAGGTGTCCTCCGTCGCCAAGTTAGGGCACGGAAGATCGAACTGCTTGGCCTCATCTTCTACTCCGTCTAGCAGTTCAACGTGTGGTAAATTAAAACCCTCTTTTTACCATCTTTTAGATCCTATAGATTCATCCTTTCTACCAAAAGTGGTCTCTGCCTCCACAAATTTGGATCTATCCTGTTTGCATCTCATATGATGGCTAGTATATTCACTTATGCTTCACACGTAGTTAGATTCCTCACTTTACTTATTCTTGGATTCGTACAAATCCGGAACCAACTCTCAACATATAAGTGAATGTCTTCGCGCTAGGAGGTCAACGACTTCTAAACTGATTTATCTTCAAAATCTTCTGAGAATGCATATGACCTCTTCCCCTTCCCTCGCATATCTAATGCTGTCACAGGTACATGTCCGTGGGAGAATCCCTTGGTTCTCATAGTCTGCATTCATTTGCAGAATTCTTACAGCATCATATCAACTCTCCCGAAGCCAGTTCCTGTCTGACCAGTAGACGGAAGCCTTTGACAATGTTGAAGCCATTCAGTCTGAACTTCATGGCAACAGAAAAGTCTGCAAGGAAGGGTGGCAAACCACGCCGTGGGAACACATCGAAGGATTTGCCACCAGACCTCTATCAGCTGTACAAGACAGATCCAGAGGAGGACTACTATCAGTGAAAAACCCGAATCCAATGGATTCGAAGATATTGGGCAGAACAATGGTACAAGTACATGTTCGTGACCCAGGAATATGCTGAGAAGAATGCCATCAAGAGACCCTGGGGAGACATCTTGTACAAAAATCTTCCACCCAGGTCCAGAGCTGAAGCCATTGAACAAGGCTTGTATCCTTGCATGGTCCGTGGACCACAGCCTGCAGATGCCGACCCATCTTCATTGCTATGGTGCCGTGATGACAATCTGTTCAAGCGCAACTTCCAGTTTGCCAAGAACTCGGCCAAAGAAAACAAGAAGTCGCGGGGATTAGACTTCAACCCCGGTCCCTCTGCTCCTCGTGCCGATGGCACACGCGAAGCCGAACCCAATCTTGTTGGGCCCTTCTACAACCTGGAAGGTCTCATCACTCATACTATGGTTCAAGGGACAGACGTGGATCAACCTGCATATGACGCTGATTCTGACAAAGCGCCTGCACCACCGAAGCCTAAGAAGCTGAAGAAACCCAAGGCTTCGAAGCCTTCCACTACACCAAAAGCTTCGCGAGCGAAGCCTCTGGCCACTGCTCCTCCTGCACCAAGTGTGCAGTCTAAAGATCTCTCATGCATCTCCAAGTCTGAGAAGAAGAAGAAGAAGCCCATGCACACTCCTGGTCCAGCTCTGACCCCTGCTGCCATTCTGAGGAGTGAGAACGGCGCCATTGATCTGTCAAGTGACGACGAGCTTGCTGATGATGCTCTTGTGCAGCTGATTAAGAGCAAGCAAGAGGCGGAAATCTTCAATGATTTGCCTCTCTTTGACGTGGAAGTATTGAACAACTTCATTGATGAGTGGTTTGACACCCCCAATCTCAACTTTGATGATCTGCAACTTCCCATTGGGCTCAGCGTCTCCTTCCATGGCGGCATTGCTCCTGAGCTGGCTCTTGCTCAGAAAATTGTTGAGCTGAAGCACAAGATCGACTATGAAAAGGCTCAGTTCAAGAAGCACATGGCCAAGCTCAGCGTAACAGACGTCCAGAACTTCAAGGTCATGCTGCATAAGCTCAAGGAAGCGTTTCACAAGAAACATGAAGAAGCCAAAGGTTCTTGAGAGCGCATGAAGATCCTCGCTGCAAAGTGTGTTCAAGCTTATAATGAAGCTGAGAAGCGCAAGGCACTTGGGCGTCCTGGCATCGACCCTAAGATGGCTGCCAAGCAGAAGAAGAAGCCTGCTGTGGACCAAGCTGAACCATCCAGGCGGGAAGAACCTCGCATTGTCTTCCCCGCTAGTATGACAGGCGTGAAGCCTAAGGTCCCCACAGTGGCTTCAGAGCTTCAGAAGACAAGGGCAGTTGAAGCCAAAGCCAGAAAGCGCAAGACCAAGAACACCACTGACAATGCTCCACCCACCAAGAAGCGCAAGACCAAGAAGAGAGATCGGGCTGCTCCCACAGAGCCCCTTGTCGTCGAGCCAATTTCTGTTGCTCGTCCTGCATCTACCCAACAAGAACGTCATTTGATAGTTCATGGGCCTGCTTCCCCAGAGGCTCCTGAAGCTAAAGACATTCCAGCTGTTGACCCCACCGCAGCTGAAGAGATTGGTCATCAAGACAACGTTGAAGATGATGAAGTCCTTCCTCAGATCGAGCACAATGTGGTATCATCGCCTGTTCTTACGAACAGCGAACTAATCAGGATTGGTCGTCCATTGACGCCAATTGCTTAGGATGACTCATGGGCTAATCACCCACAAAACTCACCCCGTGAAGAAGAAACACCAACTACTCCCCCAACCCAAATCACCGCTCCGGTGCTTGAAGATGATGACTTTGAGGCCCAACCCACTCCATCTCCACAAGCGTCGCCAGCTTTCCGCAGGCTTCGGAAGGGACCAAGGGCTCAAGTCACCTTGTCGAGTGTTCTAGAAGGAGAAGAGCGCCAATCGATTTCACGCCAAGTATTTCCTGAAGCCTCTCCAACTGTGAACAACCCTGAGTCTGAAGCCAACGAGGCTGAAGATATTCCGGCTGCATCAGCCGATGACCAAGAAGAACCAAGAGTTGAAGAAGATCGTGTTGCCACACCCCCAACCAATCCTGAAGTTGTTCTCGAGGAGAACATGTCCGACCCTCCAGCTACTCAAGTGGAGGTTAACAACATTGAGGCGACCACCAACACCAACACTGAAGCCAATGACGTTGTCATGGCTGAAGCTAATGTGGCTCCTGAAGTCAATGTGGTGCCCGAAGTGTTAGCAGCTGAAGTCAATGTGGTGCCCGAAGTGATAGCACCTGAAGTCAATGCTGCACCTGATGCAAATCTGCAGCCTGAAGTCACTGCCACTGCCCCTGCTCCTGTACTGCCTCCCAGGCCACATACTATCGAGCAAGCATACAATTACGGTCAGCTGGTCACTGTCAGATGGCCTATTCTGGTTCCTCCACCTGCTGCTGGTCCGCAATTTGATTACCATGTTGAGCACAGGCCTCAGCTCCAGAAGCCAAAGCCAAGACTGCCTAGGTTTCCAGGTACTGCCACTTCACCAGGGTCCTTCAATGCAAATGGCTTCATTGCGCACAACACCTTCTTTGATAGCGCTAAGAACCCCTATTCCAAGCCAAGGATTTCATCTGATCGGTTCTGGAGCTATCAGCAGCGCAACTACTACTCATGTGTTCTCTATGATCAAGGGCGCATCTTCCCTCGTATGCGTCTTGACTGCGAAGCCATTGCTGGATTGCCATGCCTTGAAGAAGCCCTTGACTGCTTCCGTGATGCTGGATTACTGAATTTTGTGACTGATAAGGAGCATTGGAATGAAGAGCTTCTGCTGCAATTCTATGCCGCCCTCCACATTTGCGGCTACAACAGGGATCCGAAGACATGGGTCCTTGAGTGGATGACAGGCAACGTACACCATGAAGCTAAAGCTTTTGACATTATTGAGCTCACTGGTTTGCCCACTCTAGGTGAACTATATGAACCTGGTTGTCAGCTTGACCGCAATGCATTGGAGAGCATCTTTCAGAAGCCAGAGCCAAACATGAGCCAAATGCTGAGCATGATGAAGCCTCTGCCACATGACGCTGATTACCCCAAGGAGTTCTTTGTCGAAGACCTAGAGTATCTGCCCCGCACTATTTATCATATTATCAGGCGAACTCTATGGCCTGTCAAAGGACATTCTTCAGCAGCGAAACTTGAAGGAGCAATGCAGACTTTGGTCTTTTATATCTTCAACGGCATCAGCTTCAATGCTCAAGACTTCTTTATCAGGCAGTTGGCTGTGTCAGGCTCTGATCTCTTTGGACTGAAGTTCTACGCTCCATGGGTCATGCGCCTCATCAAGCTTCATTCAGCTGTCAACTATTAGCCCTCTGCTCGCAACCATCTGATCTTTCTGCAAGAGGTTGATATGTCAGTTGAAGCCATATACCCCGAGCCTGCCAAGGAGCCTGTTTGTCTTCACAATTCTGATCACCAAAGCTTCACGCAACCCATTGAAGGAGTCCAGGCAGTCACTCGTGTTTATCCTTTGGCTGGCAATACAGGCTTACCTCACCGTGCTCAAACTGAAGCCACTGAAAGCACTATCGCACAAAGGCCTCGAAAGCGATCTCGTGTTCTCAATGACCGAGAGCTTCTCGTTGCCCTGCATCAAAACAGGATAAGCATCACTACTGGCTGAAGTGGCAGATGCAAAGCCTCTTGGTGGACGTCAATCGCATTCGCAATCTTGCCACCAAGAATGCCTTTGTTACTCATGAAACCTGTCGGAGGTCATGGAAGAGTTTGACATTGCTGAGTGCTGAATCATATCTTCAAGAGATGGCTTCACTGAAAGATTCAAGTTTGACTCCACTCCTCCAAGGAATGCTGTCTTGCGACGAACTCCATCTCTTGAAGACTCTGACTATTCCTCCTCAGCTGCAACAGTGAATGCCAGAGTAATAGATGATCAAGATGATGCTACCACACCACCTCCAACTTCAGCGTGTATCGACATTGCACCAAGTACTTCTGCACCGCCAAACCCCGACGCCGACCCTGCAGCTTCTCCTACTCCTTCTAGGAACGAGTAGAGGCTCTATGTCTTCAAACCTTTTTGGACCTTACTGACAAAAGGTGGAGAAGCATATGAGTTGATAGTCTTCAAGCGGGTCCATATGGGCGGTTGCTTTATATTTTGCCTAGTGTTTACAACTCTCGCTTTTGATACATTTGGTTCTTTGGTTGTAACACTTAAACTTGACGGTCGTCTGCTACTTGTTTGCTATTCTGTGATGCGATGATAAATCCCGCACGAAGTCATACTTCAGACGTCCATTTTTCATTATGCATGTCATTATTTTCGTCATATCAAATCATGCATGATGAATTGCCTTCATAAGTTGAAGAGGATCTCCACAAGTACAACCTGCCATGTGCATTTGCATTCCAAAAGCAAATTACTTGTATGCACATCTTCAGGGGGCGCCTTTTGCTACTTATGAAGACAATACCTAAATCCTTTACAATTTCACATACTTTTATCCCCGTTGAAAACTTCAACCAGTTTGTCATCAATCACCAAAAAGAGGGAGATTGTAAGTGCATCTAGTGCCACCCCTAGTTGGTTTTGGAGTATTGACGACAAACCTGGTTGAGTGACTAATGTGTTTGTGAGAATTGCAGGATAACACAGGTAGTAGTCCCTCATTGATTCGGTTTACCTACCGGAGATGACCCCTAAAAATGTATGAAGACATTGAAGACAAAGGTGGTATGTGAAGATATTCACATTGAAGACTATGACATGAGAAGACATCGCGTGAAGACTATGGAGCGCGAAGACTTAGTTGTTTCCTTTTCTTCTTTGTTGAGTCACAGGAACCACCATACTGTTAAGTGGGGTCCCAGTGAACAAAGTCAGAGTGACTGAAGTGATGCTCAACCAAAATCCTATGTCTTCGAGCGAAGACAATGAGAGCAAATCTTATCCAGAGCTGGATGAGTCAGCTTTACTTGTAGCCCAAGTAAAGTTGTCGCGTGTGTTTGAAATCTGACCGTTGGAACACGTGTCAGTTCCTGAGTGACCCAGGGTCATTTCGGACAAATCAGGTCGGGCTGCCTAGTGGCTATAACCCCCTACACCATAAATTGGTGGCTGTTCAGAGTTAGTGCACGGCTTTTGTCGTTTGAGAGCAACCCACCTCCGAAGCTTTTGAGAGAGAGAAATCCTTGCGAGGACAAAGCCCAAACACCCAGAGCCAAAGAGTGTTAAGCATCACTGAAGTCTTTCTGCCCGCGTGACCTGAAGACTTATTACACTTGAGGACTGTGAATCCTTCAGCCGGTTAGGCGTCACGTTCTGAGCATCCAAGAGTCATTGTGGATCGCCGGTGAACGAAGTCTGTGAAGGTTTGGAAGTCTACCTTGAAGACTTACCAGAGTGATTGGGTGAGGACTGGGTGTCCTTAGCTCAAGGGGAATAAGGTGAAGACGTGGTCTTCTGAGTTGAATCTCAGCCTCCCTAACCAGACTACAGTTGTCACAGCAACTGGAATTGGTCCAACAAATCCTGTGTCCTCACCAAGTGACTGGTTCTATCCTCTCCCTCTCTTTACTTACAGTTTGTCTTCGTGAAGTCATTGCCTGTTTGCACTACCTGTTTGACTTCACTGTGTGACTACTATCATTGTTTGGCTTCATACTATCTTCCATCCTGATCTTTACTACCTAGCTGCTATTAGTCTTCGTTCTTTCACTTCATTGCATTCTTGACTATGGCTTGCTTAGTGTAGTCTACCTTCCGCTGCATATCAATAGGTTCATTTCTATTGTTTGTCTTCGAAACTCTCATGTTTTGAAGACTTCCATAAAAATCGCCTCTTCACCCCCCTCTAGTCGATAACTAGCACTTTCACATGGAAAGTGAAAGTATGGTGGAAAAAGGAATAAACTTTATTATCTGTTTGGGAACTGACTATGATATATCTAGCATGGAAAGTATTGGGAACTACTCGATCATTTTCGTTGACAGGAAAAGCATGCCACCCAAAATGTTTTTATCTCTATCTTTTTCACTTTGAGCTCTAGCACCTCTACAAATCCCTACTTCCCTCAGTGAAGGGCCTTTCTATTTACTTTATGCAATTTTTATTTGAGTCTCCATCTTCTCTTATAAAGCACCAACTAAGGGGCACTATGATCGTACTTGAGCATTGAGTGTAGCTAATATGTGAGTGTGTTTCATGAATGGATCAATGATTGAGCATAATGGGCTAGGGATAACTTGCTTTAGTATTGATTTTTTGAAAGACATGGTTGCTTGTTGATATGCTTGAGTATTGAAATCTTCATGTCAAAACTAGACTATTGCTTTGAACCATATAAAAGTCCAAATGTCCATGCTACAAAGGAAATAATATGTGATGAACATGTTAGGCAACATTCCACATCAAAAATTCTGTTTTTATCATTTACCTACTCGAGGACGAGCAGGAATTAAGCTTGGGGATGCTGATATGTTTCCAACGTATCTATAATTTTTAATTGTTCCATGTTGTTATATTATCATTCTTGGATGTTTTACAATCATTTTATAGCAACTTTATATCATTTTTTGGGACTAACCTATTGACATAGTGCCCAGTGCCAGTTGTTGTTTTTTTGCTTGTTTTTTACTTCGCATAAAATCAATACCAAACGGAGTCCAAACACAGGGAAACTTTTTGGAGATTTTTTCTGGACCAGAAGACACCTATTGGCCCGAAGAAGTACTAGAGTGGGGCTCTGAGGGGAGCACAACCTACCAGGGCATGCCTGGGGGCCCAGGCACGCCTAGGTGGGTTGTGCCCACCTCGGTGGCCTCCCGCACCGCCTCTTTGCTCTATAAATACCCGAATATTCCAGAAACCCTAGGGGAGTCGACGAAAACAATTCCAGCCGCCGCAAGTTCCAGAACCACAAGATCCAATCTAGACACCATCACGGAGGTGTTCATCATCCTCATTGGTGCCTCTCCGATGATGCGTGAGTAGTTCATTGTAGACCTATGGGTCCATAGTTAGTAGCTAGATGGCTTCCTCTCTCTCTTTTGATTCTCAATACAATGGTCTCTTAGAGATCTATTTGATGTAACTCTTTTTGTGGTTTGTTTGTTGGGATCTGATGAACTTTGAGTTTATGATCAGATCTATGTTTTTGTCCATGAAAGTTATTTGAGTTTCTTTGATCTCTTATATGCATGATTACTGATAGCCTCGTATTTCTTCTTCGAATCTTTGGTTTAGTTAGGCCGATTAGATCGATTTTTCTTGCCATGGGAAGAGGTGCTTGTGATGGGTTTGGTCTTACGGTGCTTGTTCCTGTGATAGAAGGGGAAACGACACGTATGTATCGTTGCTATTAAGGATAACAAGATGGGGTCTATTTCTACAAAAATAGATCTTGTCTGAATCATGTCATCGTTCTTGTTGCATTACTCTATTTCTCCATGAACTTAATACACTAGATGCATGCTGGATAGCGGTCGATGTGTGGAGTAATAGTAGTAGATGCAGGCAGGAGTCGGTCTACTAATCTTGGACATGATGCCTATATAATGATCATTGCCTGGATATCATCATGATTATTTTAAGTTCTATCAATTGCCCAACAGTAACTTGTTTACCCACCGTATGCTATTTTTGTCGAGAGAAGCCACTAGTGGAATCTACGGCCCCCGGGTCTCTTCTTTATCATATTTGCCTTCGAGATCTATTTTTATTCGCTTTTATTTTCAGATCTATATTTCCAAAAATCCAAAAATACCTTGCTGCACTTTATTTTATTTTACATTTATTCGAGATCTATTTATCCAATCTATCATATTTTTATCCTGTCAACTCGACAATTTCTGGCACCGTTACCCCAAAGGGATTGACAATCCCTTTAATCCGCCGGGTTGCAAGTATTTGTTCTTGGTGTGCAGGTACTGTTTACGTAGAGTTGCGTGATTCTCCTACTGGTTCGATAACCTTGGTCTCATCACTGAGGGAAATACCTACCATCGCTGTGCTGCATCATCCCTTCCTCCTTGGGGAAATACCGACGTAGTTCAAGCCGCATTAGTGTCTCACTGGGTGCTTGTTTACTCCCCGTGCAAGAAATTTCAAACATTGAGAATCTTGATTTTTAAATTCTAGTACATCCAAAACTTATTTGAAATTCATGAAACTTATTGTGTCGTCATATGGACACCAATAGAAAGTGGCATTGTACTTTTTTGTCAAATAAATTTGAGACCAGTTTTGATGTAATCTTTATCTTCTTAGAAACGGGAGATTATTAATAATTGGGAACCAATATCCCAAATGGATTATTTATTCGAACCGTGAGCGTTAACCAACAATGGATACGTGTCATGCTTCGGTTAAGCAATAAAGTGGCAGCATTAATCATCCAAATAGAAAAACAATATACGTGCGGCCATGTGACCCGTGTGCCATGCGAGCAGGCGTGAGTTGACGGGATGCATGCGAGCAGTCCACCACGCAGGTAGACCGAGAGGCGTGCGTGCATGTGTGTGAATTGACGGGAGGCGTGCTCGCTGCGCAGTGTCATCAGGAGGCATGCGAGTAGCTGTGTGAAACAACGGTAGGCATGCCAGAAGTCCGGTGCGCAGGCTCACCGGGAGGCGAGCCAGCGGTTTGACTGCCGCCCGCTTGTCTCCCACTACTCAATATTAATCGCGCCCCCGAGCGGCCGCACCCCCCATCCTCGCCACACACACAAGCCTCTCTCTCCGCTTGCATCCTCTATGCCACTCTTAGTCCTCAAAGCCGTCAGTGTATGAGGATGCCGCCGAAGTACCCCATCGGAGGGAATGGCAACGTTGGGGCTGCTGAAGCACCGGAGCACGGCGTGGAGATGGAGACAGAGGTTGCCGTCACCGCCGACAAGGTATCGCTGCACCTTGACGTCGTCGACGGTGTCGAGCTTCCACAGCCGGAGGCGGAGGTCCACACTGACTCCGGTGACGACGACCCCGGCGACGACTCCGACGACCACTCCGGCGACGACCCCGACGACGACGGACAACTGGTTAGTCATCTATACTCATTTATGTTTCTAATAGATGCTAGGGTTTCTCTGGTTACTCCTGCCTCCCCCTTTTTGGAATAGAAATCCTATGGTTATGTTCTCCCAATCCATGAAATCTGAGTAAGTTTTCTTACATCCGTGTATTGTATTGATTGTTTGAATGGTGCAAGTGATAAGTGATTAGTTGTTTCATCTGTGCAAATGATTTCTACTAGTAATTCGACTAGGGTTAGTGTTCATGCTAATAGTTCCTAGCCAGGACTTGACAATTGATTTTGAATGACCTACATATATGTTTGTGCCATTATTTTCTTCAAGATTGGTCTGTACATAGACGACTGTGCTTAAAAATCGAACCATAATCTCTGGATATGTATAAAAAGTAGCCACAAATTTCTAATCCTACTTCACGGCATGTAAACATTGATTTGATGCCAAATTTTGGCAACTGCCAAATGTTCGCTAGAGATTAGTTTGTAAACATTAATTTGACGCCACATTTTTTTCTTACTATTTGTATAGGTGCTGTCTGACGATGTGGACAGCGAGGATGAAGATGGCCAAAGGAGGTAAAAGAGGCAAATCCTGAGGAGCTTTATGCATGAATGCATAACAGGCGTATTAGGACCTGGGATGGCGGCTATCGATGCCCATTTTGCAACCAAAAGCTTCATGACGCGTATGAAAGTGTTCTGGTGCATGCAAGAGGACGAGCCATTGGCTCCTTCAAGCAGAAGTATTCTCGTAGGGTGGCGCACGCTGTGTATGCCGAGTACCTGGAGAAGCTTCGGGATCATGCCGACAGATGAGATGAGATGTGGGATCGAACTATGTACGCTTGAGTATGCTTAATGACGGTTGAACTATGTACTTATGGTTGAACTATGCTTGTGTATGCTTATTATCTATGTCTGAGTATGTTTTAATCTATGTTTACTTATGTCTAAATGTGGGATATGGATGCAATTAGTTCGGTTGATGGAATCTACCTCCGTCCTGGTTTATTGGTCCCCTTTGTAATTTATGTTAAATTTTGACCAAAGATTTAACTGACAAAATGTTAGTGCAGGTCAGCAAAAATTATATCGTTGGATGCGTATTTGGACATAGTGTTCAATGATATAATTTTTGGTGACATGCATAAACATTTGTTAGTTAAATATTTGGTCAAAATTGGTACAAATTACAAAGGGGGCCAATAAACCAGGACAGAGGTAGTACGTCAATCACACATGGTTCCGAGGATTGGAACCGTGTGCAATGACTTTAATTTTGCCTGTTACGTCAATCACACATGGTTGGCTCTAGCAAATCATTGCTTCCGAAACTCTTTGTGGGACAGAAAACCCTCACCACCCAATTCAAAAAAGAAAAAAGAAAACCATCACCATCCCCACGTCACAAAAACCCTCACCCCACTCGCCACCCCCTCTGGTCCCCATTCACAGCTGCACAAGCTCCTCCGCGTCTATGCATGGCACCGCCTGTCGCGGCGGCAACCACTTATCTCGATGTCTGCCGCCACCGCCAGGCTGCCGGCACACCTCACCGCATTTCGCCACTTCCGCTTGCCGCCGCCAATCCGCCGTACTAAGGGTTTTTCTCATGTACAACAAGGTACAAATTTAATGAGATATTATCTCATCTCTTATCCAAGTTCATCTGCCTCCTTTAATCACCCGGCCGAAATCACTGTGAATTCATTTTTATTCAAGCTGGTTTGAGGGTTTTCTTTCATTCATAGAGTGTACAGTGTGCGGACACATTAGGACTTTGCGGCTTCCGCCAGGCATCCATGGAGTTCCATCTCACCGTACCAGATGAGTTGAGGATGCACGCGGTATGTTCAATCTCACCCTAAATCAATTGGCATGGCCTACTTTCTTGAACATATACTAAATATTGCTACATTTGGATAAAAGGTGCCACATGCACCATATACATCAAAGGGGATTTTTCCCCCTCTTCTTTCTATATTAGGCAAATTAATGATGTATTGTTCTTTCGGTTACTCTCATATTTCCATGACATCATGTTTACCCTATGTGTTTAATTACAGATTTTTGTCCTTCAATTCCAACTGTTGTACAGTTCTTTCAATTTGGGCCCATATTTGCATGTTACCATATTTTCTTTAACAATCCTACCATTTTCTGGAGCGCATCCCTTGCTATGCAACAGAATCTGTAGTACACAATATTTCCTTTACATAAATCAAGACTGCAGGGATGTCATACTGAACACAAACCATGGATTTACAATCGTTGCTACTGTAAGACTTGATGAACGTGGTGACTCCTATTGTGGCACTAGCCTTTGGAAAGACATTTCTAAGTTTTATGTACTGAAAGCTGGCACTAAAATTGCACAACACATAAAAGAGCCTGGTCATGAGATATATGCTAACTTCCCCGACGATATCATCCGTCCAGACTTTGTTCGAAGTAAGTGTTCTTTTCAAGTATCTGCATGTTGACTTACCCAGCAATATCAAATGAATTGTGTAGTACTTAAGCAACCAATTGTTATTCCATTTTCTTACTCCATTCCTACCTACTAACTTCTAGTTACCAATACACTTTTCTATTGCCCCATTTAAACTAAATATTCCCTGTACTCCCACTTCTATCAGAAAGCGCTGCTGACAAGGAGACTCCGGAGGTGGAGAACGGGGCTGCCAACAAGCGGAGGCGGGTCGAGCATGAACCACAAGCGACTCCAGCAGGCCTAGACTTCATCAGCAGCCTCCATGATGATATGTTGACAGTCATCATCTCCCTCCTCCCAATCAAATATGGGGCACAGACAACCGTCCTTTCCCGGCGGTGGCGTCCATGGAAATCCACCCCTCTCGACTTCATCGACACCCTGGCCCAACCAGAGGCCTTAGCATGGGAAGTTCCATTCCAACGGCAAGGACCAAGGCAAACTTGACGACTGGTTTCAATCCCCCGCCCTAGATCAGCTGGAGGAGCTCACTTTTGATGATGGGCATATGCGCTCGCTGCGAATGTTCGCGCTCTGCCTCATGCCTACGTTGGGCGTCGCCAAGTTCACGAACTGCCATCCCCCCTTAACGATGCGCCCGCTCTTATTCTACCATGACTGAAGCACCTTGAGCTCATCGGCGTCTACCCCCCAAATGGTGACATGGAGTGCCTGCTCCGTGGCTGTACTGCACTCGAGTACCTTCATCTTCAGGCGATCAATGGGTTGGGTATCTTCCACGTCACCTTCATGACTCTCCAGACTATTTATGTGTGTTGCTGGTGCGGCAAGAAGACATCACAAGATGTGTACCACGGTATGGTCATTGAGGACACGCCTTCACTTGAGAGATTACTTGTAGTTGATCAAGAAGGTCCAACAAGAATCAATGTCATTTCTACGCCAAAATTGACAGTGGTGGGCTACTCGTCTGACAAATACTCCAAACTTGTTATTGGATCCACACCCATTCAGGTACAATAGCCGCCTTCTACATCTCCTTCTAGAAATTAACATTATTTCTAATTTTGAAGATTCATTTTTGTCTGTCATCCAGAAAATGATTCCGACAAGCTTGACCCCGAAACTGCGCATAGTGAAGGTCTTGGCACTAGAATCTATTGGCCCCAACCTGGAGCAAGTTGTCAGTTTCCTGAGATGCTTTCTATGCCTGAAGAAGCTATATATCAAGGTCATGTTCATTTCCTATTAAATGTTAACCATAAGGGAGTTCATCTGTGACACCTTTGTCCAAGTTTACAATGACAATGTACTACGATTTCTGAAGGAATTTTTGGAGGATTTCAGTACATGCATGCTCCCCATATTGGTTGCTTGATCCATATGGTTACAATCCATAAGTATTTCTCCTTTGGATTCATCTGTACTAGTTTTCTTAGGGAACTTTTCATCCACTCCAACCTCTTGTGAAGAAGGCTACATTTTTCTAGATTGTAATCAAATGCCCATGTTAATCATGTCGGATCAAAGATGGCATGTTAGTGCATTTTACAAATCCGGCAAACCAAATAGGCCTGTAGTAGTGTTCAAAACTACATGTAGGCACTAACACGTTTTCTTCTTTTGCAGATAAGATTAGGCCCGGTGGTGGATAATGTGAGACAATATAACAATCACATCGAATGCCTAGATCTGCATCTCTTAGAAATTACTTTGAACTCCTACTGAGGGACCTTACCGGAGATTGTATTCGCCAGGTTCTTTGTTGTCAGAGCAAGGGTGCTAAAGGCAATGAGGTTTGCCCTACATTTATTTCGCAAAAATGAATGGTTTGTTGATCAGTGCCGGCGGCTGCGGCAAAATGGAATAGGCTCCAAAAATGCTGAATTTCATTTTGGAACTTCAGATGATAGAGTAATCGGAAGTCATCATGTCAAACTCATACATGACTTCTTAGTGGCCGACCCCTTTGAAAAAATTATGAGGTTTCGAAACCAGACTTACAAGTGGTAATATTAGTTTGAACCTCTGTGATATCCATGTTCAGTAGATCAGCACGAGCATTTGCAGCCAATGAGCTGAATTTCATTTCTAATATCAGTTTGAACCTTGTAATCTTTGAATTTTAGCCATATAACTCTGGAATTTGAACCTTGTAATATTTCGAGCTTCTGTGGTACAATCATTGAAATGGCATCGTATGAGACTCGTATTGGTAGCACTATTTTGACCTTAATATTCAATGGGCTTAGATTTTATTAACCATTCTCAAATCTGTTTACCTTGTCGATCTCATAGCACACGATCTGTATAGCTAACTCAACTGCGATCTTCGACATTATTGCACATAGTTGGTTTCTTCAACCATGTGCCCTGTATAGCGCAGAATTAATTATTGCACTCAAGTCTCCATCATCACCCTTCTGTGTAACTTTGACCTCATCACCCACAGGTAAACCTATGACCCAAGTCATTCCACACACTTCGTTTTTACAAAGCTCTTCCAGCCGACGCGTGGCCAAACTAGCCGGGCGAGAAGCTTGCGCGGTAGCGCGGGAACAGGCTCACCGATGATACATTTGGCGCCTCTTCGAGCCCACGCGTGGTCAAACGAAACGCATGTGGTGTTGTCAAGCGTGCACTGGAATCCTTTGCTATGAACGCGGTGACAAGACGTGACGATTACAGGCCGACTGGCCCCCATTTAGTATAGCGGCCATTTAACTCTTGTGTCTCTTCAACCTATCGATCGCACCCCACCATTGCAAGAAGCACAGCCACCACGACAAATTCTTAGAGGGTATCCTGCGCGGCTCCAATGGCGCTCCGAGCGGCTGCTGACGACGAGCAGCAGTTCACCATGCATGTCGTGGTGGACACCCACAGAAGGTTCACGGAGGTCTCGGTGGTGTACACCAACAACCCGGTCTGGGTGGAGCACTCCATCCACATCATGGAGTTGTTGCTTGCCGAGGAGAAGTACAAGGTGGTTGGGTTCGACCTCGAGTACACCAGCGCTCGTGCCGGATCTCGTCCCAAGGTCGCCATTGCCCAGATGTGCATCCGCAACCACGTCCTCTTCTACCACTACTGCCTGGCCACAAGGCCTTGCGAGCGTTTTGCCAGGTTTTTCAACAGCCCCTACTACATGTTAGCTATGGTGGACATCACCAACGATCGAAAGGTGCTCAAGAATTCGGGCGTCTCCTGCCAGAATCTTGTCGACATCCAGGGCCAATACAAGATCTGGGGCAGCAAGGAGCATGAGAAGGACTCACTGGTTCACCTCGTCGAGGCCATCATCGACCCCTACTACAGAGACATGAAGGATTCCTGCAACAAGGACAACCGTGCCTGGCACTCGGCCTGGATGGAGAAACTCGACAAAGCTCACGTCCTGTACGTGGCCAAGAAGGCATACACGAGCTACGACATGTATAGGCGGATCGTTGACATGAGGAAGTGCCTCCTTCCCCAAAACGGCCAGGGATCCAGCCGAAAGCAGAACAATGGCAAGCATCATCGCAACAATAAGTAGATGATTAGATCCTCGTTTCTCCTAGTTTAGTATGCATTTAATTGCTTACTTTGGTGTGTGGAAATGTTATGTGTGTAGTCACTTGTGTAATTTCGTGCTTAATTTGGTTTTGCAATGCTGTCTTTTTAAGTATATATGTTGATGCTCTGTAGACAGAGCAAATCACATCGCACACGGACTAAACAATGGAACCCGTCGGTGATGATTTCATGAATCACTGACAATTGTATACCAGCAATCGTTTGCTCACAACACACACGGCTTGTTAAAAGGAATCATCTGTGTTGTTACCGGTCTTCCCACAACTTTACAATTATAGACATGTTTGCCGTGTATCATACACATCTTGTTAAGTTGAACCGTTTCTGTTCTCTTGGCTCAACGCAAACAGTTCATCCAAGTTAACTATATGTCATATATCGCACACACCTTCATCTGGCTGCACGTTTCTGTTGTTCCGCCCAATCACAACCAGTTTAGCTGAGTGAACTGTATGCCGTATATCGCACACGCCTTCATCTGGCTGTCTGTTTCTTTTGTTCTTCCTCATCGCAAATAGTTCATTGAACTAAACCGTATGCCCCTCATAGCACACGCAACTAAAATCTGAACCATGTTTGTTCTATCCTTCATCTCAAACATTTTGCATATTTTTTGACGGTTATTTTACATCACCGTTTGTGATTAATGCATCGCACACAATTTCGTCAAAGGTTCTCTGATCGTAGTGTCGCGTTAGCAGCATCCTGAAGTAGTGGAAGGGGCATCTTTGATGATGAGCTCCTGTCCTTCAAAATGAATTCCAATGCTTACAAGGTGAGGCGACTTTATTTTGAGACAAGGGATAAAGATTCCTTTTCCAAAAACAAGAACCAAATGCTCCAGTGCAGGGCAGCTGGAGTGGATGATGTTGTGCAGTGAGCCCACCGACAGAGCAACCAACACAAGCACAAGTTTTTTCAGCAGTGGGAGTCAAAGCATTTGTACCAGATTTTTGGCTAGATGGCATGGGTCAAGGTGGTGGTGTGGAGAGAGAGAGGAGGAAAACCATCAGATGGGCATCGGTGGCGAAGGCACAGATGCAACTCTTGGTGGTAACCTATCACTGTAGTAATGGTAGAACTCAAGCTACTGGAGTTTATCGGATTGACGGGATGTCAGCCAAGCGCCCACCATGCAGAGTATGTCCAGCAGGTAGCATGCCGGGATGCAGATGCGTTGAATGGAGCCCTGGTGGGAGGATATGATGGCTCCAAGGAGTTCAGAATCATCATCGACAGATAGCTTACGATAGTCTAGATTAAGAGGCGCGGCTGTCGGATGTGGGGTTCCGGCAAACCCTTAAGGTTCGAACACTGGGGTGCGCGTGAAGTCTCTCCCTCCTATCGATCTACGCTCTAGCTCGCTAAGATCTTGCGGACAAACTCGGCCAACTCGCAACACAGAAAGACACGAGGTTTATACTGGTTCGGGCCACCGTTGTGGTGTAATACCCTACTCCAGTGTGGTGGTGGTGGATTGCCTCTTGGGCTGATGATGAATAGTACAAGGGAAGAACAGCCTCCTGAGGTTGAGGTGTTCTTGTGCTTGTGCAGTAGAAGATGATCTGAACTAGTTCGGGATCCCTCCTCCTACTGTGGTGGCTAGTCCTATTTATAGAGGCCCTGGTCCTCTTCCCAAATATCGAGCGGGAAGGGAGCCAACAACGGCGGGAAAATTTGAAGGGGGACAGCTAGTATAAGCTATCCTGACAAAAGCGGTCTTCGCCTGCGAAAAGCCTTGGGGTGACGCCGTCTTGGGCTCCATGATGACCTCCGCCTTGCCGTCCTCCTGGTCTTGGTCTTGTTGCACCAATATGGCAACCTTTGCCTGGTGCCTCGGTACTCTTCGTCTGCGCTGGCCTCCTTAGCACCAAAGAGGAAATAGGGACGCTGCACGCACTGGCGCCCGCCTGGCACCCACCTGGTACCGTTCATCATGGCTCACGTCACGAAAGCCTCGTGAGGTTTGCCTTGCCTTGATATCTCCGCTCCTCGTGAGCCTGCCTAGCTAGGCCACTCCAGAGGAGGTCTTGCGTTGTCCGCCTCGCGAGGCTTGGACCCTCGCGAGGGTCTTGGATGCCTTGTTGACGAAGATGGGCCGCACGGCCTGCTGCTTGGCCACACTGTGGGCCGCAGGCAGGCAAGTCTGGGGACCCCCGTTCCCAGAACGCCGACAGTAGCCCCCGGGCCCAAGGTGCGCTCGGGCTTGGCTTCGCGGCGAAGCCAAGGGTCAAGTTCGGAGCATCGCGGGCCCCAAAAGCCTGCGGCCTCGGTCGACGCGTGGCAGTTGATTGGACGTGGGTGTCTCCGCTTCCCCACGCTGCCTTTGAATCCGCTTGGCTATGCGGCCCCTGCGGCCTACACAGTTATTCCTCCGCCTCCCGCGCCTTGCTTCCCCAATTCCCCTACTTCCTTGTGGCTCTGCTTCTCTTCTCCAATCTGACTCGCGCTCCGCCTGCTCCATCGCCATGGCTCTTAAAGAAGCTGAGAAGGGGAAGAGTCCTCTGTCTCTTCCAGCTGCGCCTCCGTCATTTGCGCCGGCGCTCGGCCGGTCTCGGGTGCTCAACGACGAGGCCATGGACAAGGTGCGCCCGATGCTTGCTTCCAGCTTCAATGAGTGGGGGGGAGACGGTGGCTTGGCCCGCGTCTCGCACTCGCACGGCTCAGACGGCCACCGAGGTCCCAATCTTCATAGACGCCCTCTGGGCTGGCCTGATTCCACCCTTCTCCGCCTTCTTCAATGCTGTGCTTGAGCATTATCAGATCCACATGCTGCATCTCGACCCTCAGTCTGTGACTCTTCTTGCTGTCTTCACCTTCGTGTGCGAAGCCATGGTGGGCATTGCTCCTTCAGTGGCTCTCCTCCGTCACTTCTTCTCATTGCGTCTGGCCGACCCTCAGCAATGCTCGGGGTGCGTGAGTTTCCAGGCCGTGGCTGCAACGGCGGGCGAGGGGATCAATTTCGAGCTTCCTCCATCCACGAGCGAATTCTGGATACGATGGGTGTTCGTCGATGCCGGTGTGCTCAGTCCTCTGCTTCAGGCTCCGTTGGGGCCTGCTGTTCCTAACTCCGGCTGGAGCCATCAGGGGCTCGCGAGCCCCGGCCTTGCCCACGTCTGGCTCAGGTTGAGGTTGCTAAAGGATCGCGGCGTAACTGCACCGATGGTGGTAAAGGAATTCGTCCAACGCCGGGTCGCTCCGCTTCAGCGCCATTCTCGCCCAATGTGGACCTTGCTCAGCAGCCAGGACAACATGAGGTTTCAGGAGTCCGGGCTCCTCCTCGGGACGCGGCGAACAGTGCTCAAGGTCCTGACGGGTGTCTTTCTGCCGGCCGAACTTCCTGGGAAGAACTGTTTGCTGTACCGCTGCAAGAATAAGGATGAATTTGTAAAGGACATGCCTCTCTTCGATGAATGGGGGCCGCGGCCGATCGGCCTGGAGGGGCCTCGCGAGAACCCCGTTGTCGTGGTTCCTTTCCTTGCCCCTGACGCTGAGCTCGCCCCAAGTGACGGTGTAGGTGGGCGAGCTCAGGCGGAGGCCGGCGGCTCGAGTGCTGAGGAGCACGTGCCGAGTGGTGATCCTGGGGCGTCATCCTCAGGAGCCTGCCACTCCCCTCCTGGGGCGTCGGTTGCTGAGGAGACGATGCATGCGGCTCCCGAGGCCAAGGCTCCAGGAGCCTCGGGAGGTCGTGGTGAAACGGTGCCCGGCTGTTCGCCGCAACCGGGCACCCCTGAAGATATTCTTCCGAGCTCTTCTTCGGCCCCGCTGCGCACCGGCCGTCACGTCTAGCGTTTCGGTCATATTTGTGTGGACTTCGAGGAGCTCCGCAAGAGGAAAGGATCTCCCAGCGGCAGCAACATCTTTGGACCGCTGAAGCGGAGGAAGTACATCGCCATTGACGTGTAAGTACCGTACCGCTGTGGCTCTTTGTGTGCTGCTTTCTTCTTTTGACTCCAGTTTTTCAGGGCTCCTTCCACTAAGGCTGCTGAGAATCCTGAGAAACGGCCTCCTTCTTCCCTAACTCTTCCGCCAACCTCAAACGCTCCGAGTCCGCTGGTTGCCCCTGGAGCAGGGTTGGTTGAAGGGGCACTCTTGCCTTCCTCGTGCGCTGAACCTGCGGCCTCGTCACTCCTCCCCCTTGGTCTGGCGTGGAGCTTGGCAGGCGTGCCCAAGACTCCTCCGCTAACTTGTTGGCTTCGATCCTCGGCTCCTCCTCGAGCAGCAAGCCCCAGCAGGCTTGGGCTTCTCACGAGGACGGGCTAGTGTCGGGTGTGGCGCCAGCCCCCAGCCCCTTGCCGAGGGGTGGCGCGCCGCTTGGCGCCCCGCCCGCAGCCCCCGAGGTGGAGGACGAAGAAGGTCGGGCGTTCGAGCTTGAGCATGGGCAGAGCGTGGTTTGTCATGAGCTCTTCTAGGAAGCGATGAAAGCGATGAGCCGGCTTGGTGAAGAGCTCACGATTGTCGACTCGCGTCTTGAGGCTGAAGGTCTCCGGCTAGCGGAGGAGCGGCGCAAGCTGAAGGTGGCCATCAACCTCGGCCGCTATCAGCGTGACCTTGAGAACACGAAGGCCGAGGCATCTCTCAAGGTTTCCTACGAAGCCCGCTCACGTGCCTTGGAAGAGGCTCGCGAGGCTGATCGCCGCCGCGAGGCTACGGAGAAGCGCGCATTGGAGCTCTAGGCCTGGAGCGCGTCTCTTGAGCAGCAGGTGGAGGCGTGCATGGCCGCTCTTGCGTCGCTGAGGGGGACGCCCGCGGAGGAAGAGGAGGTTCGGAAGCGTGAGGAGGCGCTGGCCCTGGTGGCCATGGAGCGCAGCCGCGAGCTCGAACAACTAGAGACGAGGGAGCGTCAAGTTGCCCAAGCAGAAGACGCCGTCGGGCCTCGCGAGGCTGGAGTTGAGGAGGAGGTGAACTGCCGGGTGGCCGAGGTTCGCATGGACCTGGAGGGCAGGTACGACCTGAAGCTAAAGCTCGCGGGCGTGGAGGGTGAGGGCTGGGCCGCTGCCCTCAGGCCCAGGTTGGACGAGGCTGAGAGGCGCGCGGAAGCCACGGCTGCCGCCCTGGTCACGGCGCAGTCGGACTTGGCCTCCACCCGCGCCGAGCTGCGTTCCCTCCGGAGGTGGGTTGATGACGCAGAAGCCATCGCGAGGCAAAGCACGGAGGAGGTGCTCCAACGTCGGACGCTGGAGCACGAGCATGCCCCTATGGTTCAGGATCTCCGGAACAGGGCCAATATCGCCCTGGGCCATATCTGCGACGTGGAGGCGCCGACCCCTCACTCAAATGATTATGCCAGCCACCTGACCTTCTTCACGGAGGTGGTGACGCGCCTGGAGGCTCGATCTGCCAGAGCTCACCAGCTCGTGGAGGAAAGGGGGCATGGCTTGCTTGAGCGCGCTTTCTCCCGTGTTTTTAGCCACCTCCTGAATGCCGACCCCAACTTTGACTTTGACGCCGCCATCGCCCCTGTACCCACTGTTGTCCGGGGCGACCTAGCGCGCTGGGGTGAGGACAATGTGGACACGTTGGTCAGGGCCTTCGCTTTGGAGGATGACGCGGTGGTGGTCGTCGCAGACGAAGGCGATGTGGTCGACGATGGCGACGGGGGCGTCACCGATGGCGGCAATGATGCCGATGAAGACGACGATGCGAGTGACGCGTCTACGGGTGACGCAGCGAGCGACATTTCTGGCTGATCCCTTATTCTCCTGTCATTTCTTCCTGCACACAAACTCGGGCATGGCCCTTGGAAACTTGTAAGAGTATCTTGAGAGGGGGAGCCCCTCATGTAAGCAAATTGCAGTTTTTACTTTTCCATGCGATGTCAGTTTGTGTCCTCGTGAACTTGTGAATCCTGATGCGAGTTTTCTGTCTTGGTTTACCTTAGTCAGCGCTAGCTTTGAGCTGGGCTGCGATGTGTTGAGTTCCTGAGAACCTTGCGGAGCTCGTCGCCCCGTCGGAAGGGGCCCCACGAGAGGTGAGCACCAGTTGCAGTGTTAGTGCGTGCTTGGCGCGCGCGTGCTTCGCGCAGTCCCACTCGTGAGGAGCTCGTGAGGGAAAGGCGACGGACATAAGTCCCAGACAAAACGGTATCCAGAAGGCAAGAAATTGCTCAAACGAGAAAAGGCTCCCCCCGCGTGCATCGATAAAAACTCAGCTTCAACTCAAATCCAGATCCAGAAAGCAAAGCTACAGAAAGAGAGATCCAAAGCAAAAGGCCGCGTCCGACACCTAGTCTAGTCTTCTGGTCTTCAAGTCTTCTGAGCAGCGCGGAGCTAAGTGCTGCCACTAGGCGTGGGAGGGAGCCCCAGGGCCTGAGGCTGGCTCCCCTGAGACTCTGGGGCGTGTACAGCCCCAACTCATTATTACTTGAGAGCGTCACGGGCGGCGAGCTTCACAGGCACTGGACCTTCTTCATAGGTACCAGCCTTGCCAGACGAGGGCCCCGCCTTGCGCCACCCTCGACCTCCTCTGAGCCGACCGGTCACCAGGACGACACAGAGGAGGGAAAGAGGACGCCAGCGGTTCCCTCGGCGACAACAGGTCCTCTGCCGGGGGAAGGGTTGTCAAGGCCTCCCCGGCAGAGGGCCTACCTCCGGGTGTCGTCAGGCGTCGCGCGCCGCGGGGAGGGGCCTTGCTCCTAGATCCCTCTCAGCGGCCCCCAGCGTGTCTCCCTTGTTGGAACGGGTGCCGCCGTGCCTGGGTCGTCGATCGACGCTGCAACCTGGTTCATCTGTAGTCCATGGTTACCATAAGCCTGTTCCTGAGAGACTAGCGGTACCCTGTAATTGCCGCTGCTGGCGTGATCGTTGTGGTTCTCCGTTGGTTCTTGGAAGGCTTCAGCTCCTAGCGCCCCCTCTCCCCAATCTTCTCCAACGAATGAGCCGATGTCGTCCTCTGGTGCATACCCTTGGTCCACCATGCGGGGCACGTAGGCCTCCGGGGCTGTCACCCCGAACACCTCGCCGTGGTGCCCCACGCTCCATGTTTCTCCGCCCATGATGGCGTCCTGGGGATGACAATACGACATCCGGCCGGGACCATGGGGGTGGCGCTTGTGCTCGTGCTTGTCGAGGGCGGCATGGGGGAATTGGAGCCCCCTACGCCGCCGGTCGTGCTGATGTTGATGAAGCCACCGGGCGTAGTTGATGGCGCGCGGATGTGGTGAGGTTCGTCGCGCGGCCCTGCAGTGGCCTGGGGGGAGTCGATAGCAGAAGGGTGGTGCTCCGGACGCCGCTGCGTCCAGCCGCTCGGCAACACACTCAAGCAGCGTGTCCCGGCCGCTCTCCATCAGCCTGCATCGCAGCAGCTCCCTTGCCACCGTGAGCGCCGCCCGCATGTTTGCTTGCTCCCGCCGTGAGTGCGGCGTTGCTGCTGCGGCATGACTCACCGCTCTTGCCGCGACTCGTACTTGCCGCGGGGTGAGGGTGGACGACGCCTGGCCACGCTGTCCGCGCCTGGCGGAGCTTGGTGGCGCCCGTGCCGCTTGGAGTGCGGGGTCGAGACCTTCATGGGCAGGCGGCGCTGTCCGGGCCGGCCAGGCCGCCCAGGGGTCGGAGCCGGCCCTTGGGTCGCCAGACATCATAGCCGGTGAGCGTCGGAGAGCTGACTGGCGGAGAAGAAGCTCCGGCACACCCCTACCTGGCGCGCTGAATGTCGGATGTGGGGTTCCGGCAAACCCTTAAGGTTAGAACACTGGGGTGCGCGCGAAGTCTCTCCTTCCTACCGATCTACACTCTAGCTCGCTAAGATCTTGCGGACGAACTCGACCAACTCGCAACACAGAAAGACACGAGGTTTATACTGGTTCGGGCCACCATTGTGGTGTAATACCCTACTCCAGTGTGGTGGTGGTGGATTGCCTCTTGGGCTGATGATGAATAGTACAAGGGAAGAACAGCCTCCTGAGGTTGAGGTGTTCTTGTGCTTGTGCAGTAGAAGATGATCTGAACTAGTTCGGGATCCCTCCTCCTACTGTGGTGGCTAGTCCTATTTATAGAGGCCCTGGTCCTCTTCCCAAATATCGAGCGGGAAGGGAGCCAACAACGGCTGGAAAATTTGAAGGGGGACAGCTAGTACAAGCTATCCTGACAAAAGCGGTCTTCGCCTGCGAAAAGCCTTGGGGTGACGCCGTCTTGGGCTCCACGAAGACCTCCGCCATGCCATCCTCCTGGTCTTGGTCTTGTTGCACCAACCTGGCAACCGCTTGGTACCGTTCGTCATGGCTCACGTCACGAAAGCCTCGTGAGGTTTGCCTTGCCTTGATATCTCCGCTCCTCGTGAGCCTGCCTGGCTAGGCCACTCCAGAGGAGGTCTTGCGTCATCCGCCTCGCGAGGCTTGGACCCTCGCGAGGGTCTTGGATGCCTTGTTGACGAAGATGGGCCGCACAGCCTGCTGCTTGGCCACGCTGTGGGCCGCAGGCAGGCAAGTCTGGGGACCCCCGTTCCCAGAACGCCGACAGCGGCGCACCACTAAGTGCGCCACCGAGATGCGAGGACTTGTGTGTGGCAGCCATCCTTGGTGGGGAGAAGGGAGATGATCTCCCCAAGGATGGCGTCCGGGAGATCGCTGATGCGGTCCGCCGGAGATTCTACTGGTTCCTCAGGTCATGGGGGCGTGGCCGCTTCTGGTCGCGCAGCCGGGTCCAAGATCCGCCGCCAGAGCCTCATCTATGTACATACCAATCTGAAAGAAAAAAATGGAAGAAACATACATGTAGGATGTTCAAAATCAATTTTCATGATCCGGAAGAAAAAAATGCACAAACATATACGTAGGACATTCCAAATCAATTCTCAATATCTGGCCACGAATTATTAGCACGCACGCTAACCCTAGTCGGATTATTAGCAAAAATCATCTGTACAGAACAAACAATTAATTTCTAGCCCCATACGGATACCATTCAAACAATCAATACACTACGTGCATCTAGCGCATCTTAATTACTTTGATTTCATGGACTGAGAGAACATAACCAAAGTATTTGTATTCCAAAATAATTAGAGAGGGGGGGAGTAACCAGAGAAAACACATGATATATTTGCCGCACAAATGGGTATATAGATGACTAACTGGTTTTCCGTCGGAGTCGTAGTCGTTGTTAGAGTTGCTGTTGACCTCCGGCTCCGGCTAGGGGGGGGGGCACAACAGCGCCGACGAAGTTAGGGTCATGCTGCTGCCCGCGCGAGACCTCGTCGCTAGCGACGACAACCTCTGTGCCCAGGTTCACGCGTTGCGCTAGTGCTTACACCAGCCCCGGCGTCGCCACTCCCTATGATGGTGCGCTTCGGCGGCATCCTCTTACACTCAAGAGTCCATACGTTGGTGACCACTATGGACCGGGGGTGCGGCCGCCTATTATGGCCGGTGGCTCGGGCGCGCCATTAATACGGACCAGTGGGAGAGAGGCGGGTGGCGGTCGAAGGTTGCCTCGTCTCCCGGTGAGCATGCACGGCGGACTTCTGGCATTCCTACCATCATTTCACACAGCTACTCGCACGCCTGCCGATGACAATGCGTAGCGAAAACGCCTCCCGTCAATTCACACACCTGCACGCACGCCTCCTAGTCTGCCTGCACGGCGGACTGCTCGCATGCGTCCCATGAACTCACGTCTGCTCGCACGGCACACGAGGTGCATCGCAACACATATATTTTTTGTTTTTTGATGATTCATCCTGCCGCTTTACTGCTTAACCGAAGCATGGCACGGTCACACGGTCCAAATAAATAATCCGTATGAGATATTGGTTGTCAGTTATTAACAATCTCCCATTTGTAAGAACATTATATCAAAAAGTGTCTCAAATTTGAGGAAAAAATACAATATCACAGTCTACTGGTGTCCCTATATGACACCACGATAAGTTTCATAAATTTCTACTAAGGTTTGGTTTTACTGAATTTTAAAAAACTGTATTCTCAATGGTTTGAAATCTCTTGCATGGGAAAACATGCACCCATGAACACACATATGATTTTGCAATCCATTTTGGTGCACATGTAGGTCAAATTTGATTTTTGCACATTAAATCCCTAGGAAATCAATCAATGTATAAAAATGGTTAAATGATCTCTGTTTTTTTTTAATTTTAACATGACACTCCTTTGGTCACATGTTCACTGCAGAAAAAGTTTGATATGCCTCAGAGTGGGTGCGGTGGTGCGGGATGTGTGTGTCTCTGTGTGTGTGGGGGGGGGGGGTCTGGCAATACACTTCGAGTCGTGAGCCTCCGTGTGGGATTATTGATCATTTTGTGAGTCATATATGCCACATCAAAGTTGTGAATTGGTTATTTAAAGCATTACACAACCCTTTCATACATACATGTTCAGGCCACATGCATGCTTTTGTGGTCCTCTCGGACACTCCCTCGTGCGTTTATCAGCGATGTGCCCATTCGTTAGCCCACAAAGGTTTTCAGTTTCCATCGACAACAAGAGGCATTTGACCAAAGGTGGATTCATCTTGGAATGTGTGTTACTGTGTGGATCATGGTGAGATTCCATATCAAAGGTCGGGCACGTGCGTACACATGAGTCCCTCCCACCGACTTGAAGTGAGGGGGCTACGCATCGTGGTGTAGTGCATTTCCGGTTTGCGAAGCATGTGCCACGTCAAAATTGTGCATTGGGTAATCAAACATCACATAACACATGAGCACATGCACTTGGTGGTTTTGTCCTATGACACTCACTCGCGTGTGCCTCTCTCTGTGGGCCCGCGAGGTCGTCATCGATTAGTTGAACGTACATCGAGAGAGAGGTTAATTTGACCAACAAGGATGGTTCTTTTTTGGTCCGTGTTACGTATATGCACGATAGGAGTATGTAGTACATGTCAAAGAGGGGGCAACATGAATACTCTATATATATGCGTACGTCATAACCTCGCTCCATGTGGGGACTTTCCAGTTCCCGAGGGAGGTGCCATATCAAAGTTGTGCATTGGTATTAAAACATCATGCAATACCATGCAGGTGGTGGTTCCCTATAGGAACTCACTCGCGTGTGGCGCTTCTATCTGTGGGCCTGCGAGGTTGTCCTCCATCACTTTGACCCAATGAGAGAGAGGTTAATTTTACCATCAAGGAATGATTCTTTTTTGGTTTGTGCTATAAAGTAGAAGCACATATATACCACGCGTCGAATGGGGGCGTATGTATAGCACATACCATGCATCATGAACCTCACTCTCTGTGGGGACTTTTCGGTTTCCGAGGTATATATATATATATATATATATATATATATATATATATATGTGTGGTGCCACATCAAAGTTGTGCACTGCATATTCAAAGATCACACAAACACCTCTTTGGGCCACATGCAGACGGTGGTACGTAGTCCTATATAGGATGCACACTCGCGTGCGACGTACGCTTCGCTTTCTGTGGGCCCGCAAGTTCGTCGCCCATCACTTTGACCCAACGAGAGAGAGAGGTACGTTTGACGAACTAGAAGGATTAACTCTTTTTAGGGCCGTGTTACTAAGTGTATAGTACGGTTCAAGGGGGGGGTGTGGCCAGCATATAATAGGTGTCGCATGAACCTCACTCTGTGTGGGGACTTTGCGGCAGGACTTGACACAAACCAGAGGGAGGCGGGGCACACCAGTGAAGGCGATCCTAAGACTGCGGCAAGGAAGAAAGTGGTGCAGCGGACAGGGTAGTTTGTTAGCTCCCTGTTACAGGGAGCTAGATCAAAGGTAATCTGGAGTGCAAAAGCTAATCTTCAGCCTTATCATGGCCTCGAGGAAACTGCGCCACCACTTCCAAGCCCACGAGATCACAGTTGTCACTCGTTTTCTGCTGCAGCGCATATTGAGGAACCCCGAAGCCATGGGCAGAATAGTTGAGTGGGTGCTAGAGCTGTCAAGCATTGGCTTAAAGTATGAGATCACCTCAACTATTTAGAGCAGGGCATTGGTGGAGTTCAATGCAGAATGGAGGCCCACTCTAGACGAAGAAGCACCAGAGATAGTTCTCCCCGACAAAGAGGCACCTCAGGAGTGGATCATGTATTTTGATGGTGCTTTCTCGCTGCAGGGCGCCGGAGCCGGCGTGCTTCTTGTCGCACCTACCGGAGAGCATCTCAAGTATGTGGTTCAGATGCACTTTCCCCGGCAGAAGGCCACCAACAACGTTGCTGAGTATGAGGGGCTCCTTGCCGGACTTAGAATTGTAGTGGAGTTGGGAATCAAGAAACTGATTATCCATGGAGAATCTCAACTAGTGGTGAGGCAAGTCAACAAAGATTATCAGATTCCGTTGATGGAGGCATATGTGGAGGAAGTGATAAAGTTGGAAGAACACTTTGATGGATTAAAAGAAGAGCATGTGCCACGAGCAGAAAATGACATCGCTGGTCACCTGTCAAAGTGAGCTGTGCAAAAGCTTCATGTGGAACCAGGAACTTTTGTCCTCCATCTAACTCAACCGTTAGTGTCCCCCTCAACGATGGCCAGAAAAAGAAGAAAGTTAAACCCCGACAAGCATTTCCCGGCAGGATTCCCAGAAGCTGCTGGTAGAGAGGCTGATGAGGGTAACCCCGCTTCGGTTAGTGAGCAACACCCTCCTACGGCGCCATAAGTTCTTGCAATATGTCAGCGCAACAAACCCTAGGTCTGTTGCCCAGACTGTGCACAAGCACGGGGACGAGATCGAAGCACCAACCCAAGTCAGAGTACAAGGGACCAAGAGATTCGAAGGACCAACATGCAGATCGGAGGGACCAAGATCAAGCCAGAGAAGCAAGATACCATTAGGAGAAGGGCCTCCTTTGCCGGGCAGGCGAGCTCGGCAAGGGGTGAGGCCACCCTAGGAAGAAGGCGTCCAAGACGTCCCGGGAGGGCCTGACGGGACACGCGGAGGCAAAACCACCTCACCAACTACTCCGCCACGACCCACGTTGTCAATCAGTGCGGTGTCAAGCCGGAAGGTGACTAAGTGGCAGCCATCCGCCACATGGCAGCCTCTCCCTACCGAAAATACCTGCAAATGACACCCGTCCTACGACGTGTCAAGCGAGCGGACGCGGAGCTGGCGAGATAGCCCGGCAAGCCTTGCCGGGCAACCAACGATGTGACGTTGAGCGGTGCATTTAATGCGCCCTATCATCCCGCAGAGTTAGGTATGATAGCACTGTTTGCTATCTTATCAGTGCATAATGACTACTTTGCCATTGTGGTAACCCCTTGATTTATAAAAAGAGGCCCATGGCAACCGTAGAAAGGGCTAGAAGGTTGGATAACTCACACCCCCATATGCGTGTAGCCACGGTCGCCCTGAGGCAGTGTGCTACGCCTCGCCATCGATTTTTCCACCATCAATCCACCAAAGCAGGAGTAGGGTTTTACGCCTCACGGTGGCCCGAACATAGGTAAAAATGCCTGTCTGATCTCTGCTGTGCTGCCCCGCGCTCGTCTGCTCTTTGTGCAACGCGATGCCCCCCTGCCGAACCAGCAAGGGGCCTTCTCGTCCCATAGGTGGCCATGGTTTCCCGCGACATCATTGGCGCGCCAGGTAGGGGGCTTGCTTCCGCGAACCTGAAGGCGTGTGCAGCACGTCATCTTCATCACCATCTTCATCTTCGACGGCGCCATCAACCATGGCGCCCAAGAAGAAACCCGGTTCTTCGGCTCATCCAGCCACCTCGAAGGCTCCGCTGCCCGCGGTCTCTAACGCCGCGGCGGGTGCGGAGACACGCGAGGACGCGGACGCTGCTGGGGATGTGGTCAAAGCAGGCAGCGTCGTGACCACTTCCCCCGCAGCCGACGCAGGAGCAGGAGGCATCGGGGATAGCAGCATCAGCAACACCCCGACGGCCATTATCCACAAGGTCCGGGTGAAGGGGTTACTCCATCTACGCCCCTTTCTCCCACCGACGGGCACAACCACAGCAACAGCTCTCGGACTGGGGTGCATCGCCGCCCTCCGTCCGGTCCCACCACGAGTGCGGTCGCATCGCGTGCACCTCCCCCGGGACGGGTCGACCAAGCCACTGCACCCGACCGAGCCACTCGCCCTTGAGCGTCATTGCCACACCACCCTGCCATCTAGGTGGTCGCCCCACAATAGCAGGGGCCCAGTGCTGCCACCGCTGGCACCATCAGGAGCCGAGCGACGGTGCGATCGACTTCATCATCACCCATGGCATGTACAGCCTCGGAGGCCAGGGCGCGGGCTCAGCTACTGCTGAGGTTTTCGCCAGCGGCCGAGCAGATGGACGAATGGCGTGCCACCATCCAAAGTCTGCTTGGTTTCACCGAAGCTGGGGGCTCATGGCGAGCTGGCCCGCCACAGCGTCCCCAAGCGATAGCAACGGCTCATGCTGCTGACCGTAAGGAAGGGGCCATCCCTAGGGTGCACTCCCCGCCACGGTAGCCGGCGCGAGTGCAACATAATCAAGACCCCGACGACGTCTCGATGGCCTCTTCTGACCCTTGAGCGTGTCCAGGCCATCGACGAGGCCCGGAGGATAGGCGGAGAGGAGACACGCGCGTCGTTGTCGAGCAATGCCACGACGACCTTCGCCGGACCGACGCGTGCGACGGCCCCGACGTCGACGAGCCCACGCTCGGTATTCGCGGGTGCCTACCTTTCAGGGTTGGCTGCCCTGCCTTTACTCATGAGCTGAGGCAAGTCCGTTGGCCGTCCATTCGCACGTTCAAGCCAGAGATACCTTAGAAGTACGATGGGAGGCTGAACCCAGCAGAGTTCCTGAGCATCTACACCATCGCTGTTTAGGCTGCCGGGGGAAGAGATGAGAAGGTGTTTGCCAATTACTTCCCTTTGGCCCTCAAGTCCAATGTGAGGTCTTGGCTGATGCACCTACCGGAGGACTCCATTTCATCGTGGGCTGACCTATGCCTTGAATTCATTGGCGCCTTCACTGGCGGTCATCAAGAGCCCGGCAGGCCCAGTGATGCAGCTCCTCCAGCAGAAGGAACGAGAAACCCTCCGTAAGTATTTACAGAGATTCAGCAAAGTTCATAGAAACATCCCAAACATCCATCCAGCAGCTATGATAGCTGCCTTCCAGTCCAATGTGCGCAACCGCCGGATTCGTTGCAAGATGAACGTACGGTTGCCCAAGACTGTGAAGGAGCTCTACACCTTGGTGGATAAGTATGCTCGAATGGAGGAGGGAAGGAAGTTGCTCGGAGAGGAAGATTGTGGCAATGTCGATTCAGAGGAGGATGATGAATCAACTAGTCAGAAGAAGAGCAAGAAGCGCAGTAAGAAGCGGAAGGATAAGGCAGTGATGACTGTCGAAGGTTCGGGTGGACCCAGTACCGGCAGGAAGGCCAAAGCTGAGGCCCCCGGCAAGGAAGCCGCAGTGTGCGCTGACTGCCGAGAAGCCACAATTGCCAAGAAGGCCGGGAAAGGTGATGGGTCGTACTGCAAGATTCATCGGACCAAAGGCCACGAGCTTCAAGAGTGATATCAGGTTGAGCAGCTTGTCAAGAGACAGAGAGCAGAGTATGAGAAGCATGACAAGGAAAAGGGTCAGAATGTTGCTGGCGGAAAGAGTCGAGGTGGTGAAGTAAATCGCCCCGGCAACCCCTTTCGGAACCAAGGAAAGCCCGCCAGAGGTCGAGAGAAGGAAGCCAGTGATGATGAGAGAGATGGAGGGGGTGAAGAGGAAACCAGTGAGCAAGAGTTTCAGAAGGCCACTGACGCCCTGTGCATTGACGGGGGGTGCATCTCTGCACACCTCTCACCGCCAACTCAAGCGGTGGCACGAGAATTCAATGCCATGGAACCAGCGCCAGAGGCCCGGAAGCCGCTCAAATGGTCCCGCACGCCCATCATCTTTGACGAAGAGGATCATCCTAGCCGTACCACTGCGATAGGGTGTTTGCCATTGTTGGTCCCTCCAACAATTGGCAACCTCAAATTCACAAAGATGTTGGTGGATGACAGGTCCATGTTGAATCTGATCTCCCCAACAGTTATTAGCAAACTTCAGATAGCAGAGGAAGAGCTAGAGGTTACCGGCACGTTTCACGGAGTTAATCCCGACAGGAGCCATCCTAAGGGAAATATCACGTTGCCTATAACGTTTGGGGGGGGGCTGAACTACCGAACAGAGAGGATTGTGTTTGATGTGGTCAATCTCCCCTGCCATACAATGGGATTCTTGGACACCCGGCCCTGGCTAAATTCATGGTGGCATCCCACTATGCTTACAACACCTTGAAGATGCCTAGGCCACTTGGAGTCATCACCATCCCATCAGATGAGAAGGATGCAATCATTTGTGTGGACAAGATGGACGTAGTCGCGGCAGAGGCAGCGGCAGCAGCAGCTCCTGCTAAGGAAAGCAAAGGAAAGAAGAGGGATTGTAGGGACTCCGGCAAAGAGTCCGGGAAGCGTGCCCCCACCGAGTGCACGGCACCCGTTGACGACATGCCGGAGTGTTCCAATAGCAAGAGATCCAAGGTCGCTGCACCCCAAGTGAAGAAGGTCTCGGCGGGGCTGGCTGGCGTTGATGGTACCTTTACGATCAGCGCCACCTTTGATGATAAATAGGAAAGCACGCTCGTTGCCTTCCTGCAGGCGAATATCGATGTGTTTGCCTGGCAACCATCTGATATCCCCGGTGTTCCCAGGGAGGTAATCAAGCACCACCTTGCTGTCTGCCCACATGCCCGACCTGTCAAGCAGAAAGTCCGGAAGCAGGCCTTGGAGAGGCAACAGTTCATTGCGGAAGAGATTAGGAAACTTGAGGCAGCTAGTTTGGTCAGAGGAGTATTGCATCCTACATGGTTGGCAAATCCAGTGGTAGTTCGGAAGGCTAACGGGAAGTGGATGCTTTGCATAGATTTCACATATCTCAACGAGGCTTGCCCGAAGGACCCGTTTCCCTTACCGCGTATCGATCAGATTGTGGATTCCACTTCATATTGTGATTTGCTCTCCTTTCTGGATGCATATTCTGGGTATCACCAAATCTTCATGTCCAAGGAAGATGAAGAGAAGACGTCGTTCATCACTCCATGTGGTACGTACTGTTTTGTTCGCATGCCATTCGAATTAAAGAGTGCCGGGTCCACTTTTGCAAGGGCAGTCCAGATTGGTTCTGAGCCATAGCTGCACAGAAACATAGAGGCTTATATGGATGACATTGTGGTCGAGACCAAGGATAGAGCCACCCTTATTCAGGATTTGGAGGAGACGTTTGCTAATCTGTGCAAGATCAATTTGAAGCTCAACCCGGAGAAGTGTGTATTCTGTGTTCCTCCGGCAAGTTGCTTGGGTTCTTTGTATCCCATCGCGGGATCGAAGCCAACCCCGACAAGATCAAAGCTATCAAGCAAATCCAAGCATCAAGGACAGTTAAGGATGTGAGGTGTCTAACAAGATGCGTTGCCGCGTTAAGCAGATTCATCTCCAAGTCTTCCAAGCGTGCCATGCCATTCCTCAAAATTTTGAAGAAGGCAGGGCCCATAAAGTGGACCCCGGAAGCAGATGTAGCTTTGCAAGAGTTGAAGGCCTACTTGTCCTCTATGCCTACCCTGGTTGCTCCCAAACCCCAGGAGCCATTGCTACTATACTTAGAGGCAACCAACCAAGTGGTCAGTGCAGCCTTGGTAGCGCAGCGAGAAGTGGATGAGGCAGAGAATGAGCAAGGACCGGCTGAGTCAGAGAAGGATCAGGACAGCAACGAGCACGGCAGCAAGAGCAACCCCAAGGACGTGATAAGGAAGGAAGTGGTGCAGCGCCCAGTGTACTTCGTCAGCTCCTTGTTACAGGTGGCTAGGTCGAGGTACTCTGGCATGCAAAAGTTCATCTTTGGTCTCATCATGGCCTCAAGGAAACTGCACCACTACTTCCAAGCCCATGAGATCACGGTTGTCACTCGTTTCCCATTGCAAAGGATACTCCAAAACCCTGAGGCTACCGGAAGAATAGTGGAGTGGGCTTTGGAGTTATCCAGTTTTGGTTTGAAGTTTGAGAACACATCAACTATTCAGAGTAGGTCAATGGCAGAGTTTATTGCAGAATGGACGCCAACCCCTGATGAGGAAATGATAGAGATAGTTATCCCCAGCAAGGAATCACCCCAAGAATGGATTATGTATTTTGATGGTGCTTTTTCCCTACAAGGTGTAGGAGCTGGCGTGCTTCTTCTCGCCCCCTCCGGGGAGCACTTGAAGTACGTCGTCCAAATGCATTTTGCCCGGGCAGAAGCAACCAACAATACAACAGAGTATGAAGGGCTCCTTGCCGTGCTCAAGATTGCAGCTGAATTGGGAATTAAGAAGCTGATCATTCGACGAGATTCACAGCTTGTGGTGAGACAAGTCAACAAGGATTACCAAAGCCCATTGATGGAGGCATACGTCGAGGAAGTGAGGAGATTGGAGGAGTGCCTTGACGGATTGCAAACAGAGGACGTACCCCGTGCGGAAAATAGCATAGCTGATCATCTGCCAAAGTGTGCTGCGCAGAAACTTCCTATGGAGCCAGGGACTTTTGTTCCATCTCACTCAGCCCTCCATATCCCCAGCAACAATGGCCCGGAAAAGGAGAAAGTTGGACTCCGATATGCCACTCCTGGTAGAGCCATCTGCTCCTGGCAGAGATCCTGCCATAAACAACTCCTCGCAGCCTGCTGGACCACACCCTCCAGCCCGGCCCATGGACCCCATGAACGAGGCATGTGCTCCCGCAGGAGAGGAGGTGCCGCTATTCCTTGTTGCCGAGCCCTAGGCTCCAACTTGGGAAGGCACATTGTCCACTTCCTCCAAACCGAAGAGCTTCCCGGCGACCAAGATGAAGCTGAAAAAGTAGCCCGGAGGGCCAGTATGTATCAGTTTGTCGATGACACTCTGTACAGAAGGAGGCCCAATGGTGTGAAATTAATGTGTGTCTGCCGGGAAGAAGGAAAGGAACTGCTAGCTGAGATACACAAAGGCATGTGCGGCTCCCACATTGGATCAAGGGCATTAGTTGGGAAAGCATTCCAGCAAGGATTCTATTGGCCCACAGCCCTCCAAGATGCGGTCGAGCTAGTCACCAAATGTGAAGCCTGCCAGTTCCATTCCAAGAAAACCCACCTGCCTGCCTAAGCTCTTCAAACAATCCCTCTATCATGGCCATTTTCGGTCTGGGGGCTCGATATCCTCAGCCCCTTCCCCCGAGCAATCGGGGGCTTTGAATTCTTGTTCGTTCCCATCGACAAGTTTACAAAGTGGCCGGAAGTGACTGCCGTGAGAAAGGTGACTGCTCAGTCAGCTATCAAGTTCTTGAAAGAATTGGTGTGTCATTTTGGAGTTCTAGCAAGGATCATTACCGACAACGGCACCCAGTTCACGAGCCGCGCCTTCATGCAATATGTTCATGCCCTCGGATGCAAAATCTCATTTGGCTCTGTGGCACACCCCGGAGCAATGGACAAGCTGAGAGGGCGAACGCTGAAGTGTTGCGTGGACTCAAGACGAGAACCTTTGGTACGCTGCAGAAGCACGGCAGGCAGTGGATCGAGGAGCTGCCGGTAGTTCTCTGGTCCCTCAGAATGACACCAAACCGAGCTACCGGGCAGACTCCCTACTCCCTGGTCTACGGGGCCGACGCATTTATCCCCACAGAACTCATTTACGAGTCGCCTCGAGTGCTTGCCTACGATGAAATAGCGCAAGATCAGCACCGGCGTGACAACGCTGTGCTACTCGAGGAGAACCGTCTCCGGGCTGCTAGGCGTGCTGCACGCTATTAGCAAGCCCTGTGTCACTATCATAGCCACAGGGTTCACGCCCGGTGTTTTGAGGAAGGTGACCTTGTCCTTAGGTGCGTTCAGTCCGCCAAGGGTACAAACAAGTTGTCACCAAAGTGGGAAGGCCCTTACCGGGTAGTACGAGTCACTAGACTTGGCGCAGTCCGTCTGGAGACCGGAGATGGCATTAAATTGCAAAACTCATGGAATATTGAGCATCTCGGCAAGTTCTACCCGTAGGGCGGGGCTGTCGGGCGCCGCCCGGCAGCCACCCTTTTGTACAGGCCTTGCCTCAGCTGCATGTAACCCCTTGTACAAAGCTAGGGCGATGACCTTGTGCAAGAGAAAATAAAGAAGCGCTGTGGGGGGCCCCGACCAAGATTGCATGCATGTATGAGCATTCCAAGATCACTCCATAAGCATTTCATGAGCATTTGCATATAGAAGGATCGCATCCCGCATTCATTCTCATCTGTATTAAGCTGCAGGTTCCTGCCGCGAACTTGGCTTTGACAAGGAGTTGAGAAGATTGCCCGCCACTGCGATCCCCAGCAAGCCAAACAGATAAGTTCTACCTCCTGTCCATTCGTGTTCTGTAAGCTATAACTTGTGCATAAGAAAACCTCGCCACTCCTTTGAGACTTAGGTTCTCCCATCCCTGCCTCGAATGTTGCTTCAGTCAGGATGGTCGCAGTGGCCTTTGGTAAAAAGAAGTTGGCGGGGGGATGGTACCTTTGTCTGTTGCCCGGTAGATGCAGCTCTCCGGCAGACAAAAAGGGTGCCAGCAGGATAGCCTGCCGGGGAAAACTCGTTTGTTTACATTAAAGAGGCATCTCACCTCTGCATGGACATACACATGCATGGGTTCCAGGCAAGGTTCATCTTTTTCATTAATATGCTGATACAAGTACAAGCATTACAGAACACAAACATGGACTCAAGAGATTACATTATTTGAATTAAAATTTGGCAAGTGCTACAGATTTAAGATTAAAAAAAGATAAGTGCCCCGTAATGCCCTTTCTTCTCCCTCTCCTTCCAGGCACGACCGTTGAAAGCGAGGAGGGCAAAAGGAGCGCCTGGGCATGAGCCTAGCCTACCCCCCTCGGCCTCCAGGAGAGGTAGCCCGACGAGAGCGGGAGCACCGGGGAACGCGTCGATGGAGAGCACGGCGGAGGCGACCTGTCGACCACCGCCACCAGGGCCAGCATGACACGGCAGGTCTAACGGAGCTGTAGCCCGAGAGGGAGCTTGCCGGGGTCCAGCTAGAAGACTGCTGGAGGAGCCCGGGAGCACCATCCCCACCACTGCATCCAACTCCCCGACAAATCGCACCGCTTGGAAGGAGATGCGGATGCATTTGATGGTGCTGCCGCCTGATGAAGATGGTGCGGGCAGCGATCAGCCGGAGTCAGAGTCATGGCTCTCCCGCCCGATGCCATCGTCATCGTCGTCACTATCCTCCTCCACGCTTCCGCTCGAGGAGGAGCTTTCTTCGTTGGTCGAGCTCTCTGCGCAGCACCCTAAGCGACCTCCTGAGCGCCCAAAGATCTTGATGGCGAGCAGGCCGCTCTCCATTAATTTGAACTGGAGAACGTGCCCCTCCGAGAAGCTGTGGGCACGGGCGAAAGTCTTCCAGTCATGATGGAGGTACATGACGTGAGGGGTGGGGAAGTTGACATCAACCCACATGCTGTCGTTCCCACGGCCCCTCATGTGCTACGTCAGTGCGCGTGGTTGTTCGAGCTCCATCTCCCGCGCAAAGGGAGTTGGAAGGCAAAGATGACCACACGGGGGCTTGTACAGCATGATGATGAACTTCCGAGGTTAGTCCCCGACGTGGCCTTCCATCAGGGGAGGAGCTACCGGTGGGGGCGCAGCCCCGCCCTCCTCCTCCTCGAGCACCGCAGCGACCTTGCCCTCGTCCCCTTCCTCCTCCCCTTGTGGAGGGTTCCGCCACCACATGATCCGGAGGAGGAGAGATGCGCTGTTGACTAGAAACCCTCATCGCTGCCGCTGGGACACCGCCGCGCCCTCGCCCTCTCACCATGGCTAGAAGGGAATGGTTGCAGAGAAGAAGAAGAAGAAGTGTGTGCAGAGAGGCACCACCCCCGCCCCTTTTTATAGGGGGACAAGACAGGGGGCTAGCTCCTCATACAGGAAATGGCCACCCCGCTCCTCCAATATGGCCTCTCTGCACCCTCTGTGGTTCTGAGAATCAAGGCCGACCCTCTGGTCCAACCATCAGCGCTCGGTTTTCGGCCACGACACTCCTCCCCGTGCCCTCCGCATCCACTACCTACCACACCCAATGCATGCGGAACACATGGCAGGTGCGTGCGAAATGGGAGGCAAGTGGGATGGTAGTTTCCGCCCCGTGATCATGGGGCAAGGAGAATCCGCAGGCCACGATCAAAGTTCTTCCACGGCATTGCGCACGACGCGCGGAGAAATCAGAAACTGACTCAAACCCAAGGCTAATGAAGAAGCAAAGAAGACCTAAAGAGACCAGCCTCTTCAGCAACCCCGGCTGTGCACTTATTAGGCCCTACCCCAACGACGCTCGGCAGCGTGTTCGGGGCAGGCCCGGGGGCTTCTGTCGGTGCAACAAACCCTGGGTCTGTTGCCCAGACTGTGCACAGGCACGGGGACGAGATCGAAGCACCAACCCAAGTCAGAGTACAAGGGACTAAGAGATCTGAAGGACCAACATGCATATCAGAGGGACCATGGTCAAGCCAGAGAAGCAAGATACCATCAGGAGAAGGGCCTCCTTTGCCGGGCAGGCGAGCTCGACAAGGGGCGAGGCCATCGCCGGAAGAAGGCGTCCAAGACGTCCCGGTAGGGCCTGCCGGGACACACGGAGGCAAAACCACCTCACCAACTACTCCGCCACGACCCACGTCGTCAATCAGTGCGGTGTCAAGCCGCAAGGTGACTAAGTGGAAGCCATCCGCCACATGGCAGCCTCTCCCTACAGGAAATACCAGCAGATGACACCCGTCCTACGACGTGTCAAGCGAGCGGATACGGAGCTACCGAGATAGCCCGGCAAGCCTTGCCGGGCAACCAACGATGTGACGTTGAGCGGCATTTAATGTGCCCTGTCAGCCCACAGAGTTAGGTATGATAGCACCATTTGCTATCTTATCAATGCACAATGACAATTTTGCCATTGTGGTAACCCCTTGATCTATAAAAGGAGGCCCATGGCAACCGTAGAAAGGGTTAGAAGGTTGGATAACTCTAACCCCCATATGCGCGTAGCCATGGTCGCCCTGAGGCAACCCCTGCCGGGCAGTGTGCTATGCCTTGCCATCGATTTTTCCACCATCAATCCACCAAAGCAGGAGTAGGGTTTTACGCCTCATGGCAACCCGAACCTGCGTAAAAATGCTTGTGTGATCTCTGCCGTGCTTCCCCGCGCTCGTCTGCTCTTTGTGCAACCCGTCGCCCCCCTGCTGAACAACCAAAGGGCCTCCTGGTCCCATAGGCGGCCGTGGTTTCCTGCGACATCTTTGGCGCACCAGGTAGGGGGGTCGCTTGCGCGAACCCGAAGGCGTGTGCAGCGCGTCATCTTCATCGCCATCTTCATATTTGACGGCGCCATCGACCATGGCACCCAAGAAGAAACCCGGTTCTTTGGCTCATCCATCCACCTCGAAGGCTCCGCCGCCCGCGGCCTCTAACGCTGCAGGGGGGGCGGAGACACGCGAGGACGCGGACGCTGCTGGGGATGTGGTCGGAGCAGGCGACACTATCACCACTTCCCCTGTGGCTGACGCAGGAGCAGGAGGCATCGAAAGAGAGCAGCATCAGCAACACCCTGATGGCCATGCTCCACAAGGTCCAGTTGAAGGGGTTACTCCATCTGCACCCCTTTCTCCCACTGACGGGCACAATCGCAAGAACGGCGCTCGGACCGGGGCACATCGCCGCCCTCCGGCCGCTCCCACCACGGGTTCGGCCGCAGCGCGTGCACCCCTAGGACGGGTCGACCAAGCCGCTGCGCCCGACGGAGCCACTGGCCCTCGAGCACCTTCGCCGCACCACCCTGCCATCCAGGTGGTCGCCTGACAGCAGCAGGGGTGCAGTGCTGCCGCCGCTGGCACCGTCAGCAGCCGAGTGACGGTGCGATACACTTCATCATCACCCGTGCCAAGTACAGCCTCGGAGGCCAGGGCGCGGGCTCAGCTGCTGCTGAGGTTTCCGCCAGGGCGTGATCTCTGTCACGCTGCCCCGCACTCGTCTGCTCTTTGTGCAACGCGACGCCCCCCTACCGAACCAGCAAGGGGCCTTCTGGTCCCATAGGTGGCCGTGGTTTCCCGCGACACAATCGAGGAGAGTGCTCCCACGAACGAGGAGGCGCCTTTAGTCCTTGTTGTCGAGCCACATGCTCCAACTTGGGTGCAGGACATAGTCTGTTTCCTTCAAAGAGGAGAACTTCCCGAAGGGCAAGAAGAAGCTGAAAAAGTAGCCCGACGATCTAGTATGTACCAGTTTGTCAATGACACTCTTTACAGAAAGAGGCCAAACGGGGTGAAATTGAAGTGTGTCTGCCGGGAAGATGGGATGAAGTTGTTGGCAGAAATACACAGGGGTATGTGTGGCTCTCACATAGGATCAAGAGCCCTGGTCGAAGAAACCCTTCCGACAGGGTCTCTCCTGGCCTATTGCCCTCCAGGATGCAACTGAGCTAGTCACCAAGTGTGAAGCCTGCCAGTTCCATTCCAAAAATATTCATCAACCAGCTCAAGCTCACTAGACGATCACTTTATCCTGGCCATTCTCGGTCTGGGGGCTCGATATCTTGGGCCCCTTCCCCGTGCTACCGGGGGCTTTGAATTCTTGTACGTAACAATCGACAAGTTTACAAAGTGGCCTGAGGTGGAACCAGTGAGGAAGGTGACCGCAAAATCAGCTGTCAAGTTCTTGAAAGGATTGGTGTGTCGTTTTGGAGTACCCAGCAGAGTGATCACCGACAACGACACCCAGTTCACGAGCCGCACCTTTATGCAGTACATCCAAAGCCTTGGAAGCAAGGTCTCCTTCGCCTCTATTGCTCACCCACGGAGCAATGGGAAAGATGAATGGATGAATGCTGAAGTGCTGCGTGGGCTCAAGACAGGAACTTTTGATAAGCTACAAAAATGCGGTAGACGCTGGATCGATGAGTTACCGGTGGTTCTTTGGTCCCTTCGGACGACACCAAATCGAGCCACCGGCCAGACTCCCTTCTCCCTAGTATATGGGGCGGAAGCAGTGCTCCCGTGGAACTCATATCGGGTCACCTCGAGTACTTGCCTACGATGAGTAGAGCAAGAGCAGCTACGGCATGACGATGCCGTGCTCCTCGAGGAAGAGCGTCTCTGGGCCGCTGTGTGTGTTGCACGTTACCAGCAAGCCCTGTGCCGCTATCAAAGCCGTAGGATTCATGTCGGGAGCCTTGAGGAAGGTGACCTTGTCCTTAGGCGCGTTCAGTCCGCCAAGGGTTCCAACAAGTGGACGCTGAAGTGGGAAGGCCCTTACCAGGTAGTACAAGTCACCGGACCTGGCGCGGTCCATCTGGAGACCGAAGATGGTATTAAAATACAAAACTCATGGAATATTGAGCATCTTTGTAAGTTCTACCCGTAAGGCGCGGTTGCCGGGCTCAGCCCCCGGCAACCACCTTTTGTACAAGCCTTGCCGATGTGCACGTAACCTTTGTACAAAGCCAGGCGTAGACCCTGTGCAAAGATAATAAAACGAAGCGCTGACACCTAAGACTTGCATGCTTGTTTTCTTAATATGGTTTTGCTATGATAACTAATTCATTTTAGGGGGGGATCATATGCTGCTGTTTTCTCCCCTGTACTAACAACAGGCCCCCCGCCTCGGACGAACTCCCCTAATAGGATGGAATGAGAGCAGACTAGCATACCGGCCCCGGAAGACCTTTCTTGTCGAAATAACAAGGAGGACAACAATCACAGATAGGTTTTACTCCCCATCCACAAGTACGTTCTTGTATGGGAAACTTGTGCATAGAAAAACCTCGTCGCCTTCAACATCTGTGCTCCCTTCCTTTGATTCGAAGGCTTACTTCAGTCAGGAGGGTGGCAGTGGCATTTGGAGGGGGGTTGACGAGGGGCCAGTTCCTTTCCACGCTCCTAACCCATCAGTCCGGGTCCAGCGGCAGCAACGGAAGGGACCATCAAGGTGTCTTACCGGGAAACCTTGTTTACTTGGGAGTATTGAGGGTTCGTCCCTCAGCATGGACATAATACATGCACAAGTACCCGACAGGCTCTGTTGCAAAAGGCAGTGCCTAGGAGGCGCTTAGGCACGCCTAGGCGCTAGGCAATGGCCAAACACCTCGCTTAGGGCATAAATGGTAGTCTAGGCAGTGCATGCAAGAAATTGTTTACCCAAGCGAGAAATCATCTCATATTGCACTGAAATGCCAAACATCACATATTCAAATGGTAGCAGCTGGTAGTTAACTTATTTATATGCCCTAAATTAACATCAGTAGACATATAATAACCACAAGTACACCCTGATAGTAGAATCTATATTACCGCCTAGGCACTAGGCGAAGGCCAACCGCCTCGCTTATGCCTACCGGTTTTTCCAACCTGGCCGACAAGCATAACTTTTTTACATTAATACACGGATAAACAAGTACAAATCATACAGGGTACAAACATGGATGGAAGATTACATAATTTAAACTAAAGTTTGGCAGATGCCTACATCTTTTAGATTGAAAAAAGATAAGTGCTCCGTAATGCCTTTCTTGTCCCTCTCCTCCTAGGGGCTACAGTGGGAGGCGAAGAGGGCCAAAGGAGTGCCCGGGCAGAAGCTCAGCCTGACCCCGTCAGGGCCGGCGGGACGCAGCCTGACAAGATAGAGAGGGCGGGGACGAAGCCGGAAGGGTGGAAGGAACGGCCAGGAAATGCCCTGGTCACCACCGCCAGGACCAGAGGAATGCGGCAGGAGGGATACCGGCAGGGAAGACGGAGCAGGAGTCCATGGGGAAGCCTGCCGCAGTCCAGCTGGAGGAGGCGGAGGCACCCACACCCAACCCCCCGGCAAATCACTTTGCCAGGGAGAAGACCACGTGTAGATGATGGTGCTGCTGGCGCCTGGCTGATGGTGACGGTGCGTCCGGCGCTCAGCTGGAGTCCGAGCAGCCGTCCTCCCACTCGGTGCTGTCGTCTTTGCCGTCAGTGTCCTCTTCGTCGCTGTCGCTCGAAGAGGAGCTTTCATAGTCGGTCGACCTTTCTGTGCAGCACCCTAAGCGAGCACTCGAATGCCCGAAGACATTGATGGAGAGCAGATATGCATTCATTAACTTAAAATGGAGGATGTGCCCCTCCGCCAAGCTATGGGCACGTGCGAAAGTTTTCCAGCCGCGACGGAGAAGCATCACGTGAGGTGCGGGGAATTCAACATCCACCCGCATGTTGCCGTTACATCAACCCCTCATGTGCAACTTCAACCTGTGCGGCTGTTCAATCTCCATTACCCTTGCAAAAGGAGTAGGAAGCCGAAGACGGCTGCGCGGGGGCTCGCGCAGCGTGACGATGAACTCGAGCTATGTGACCCTTACACAGACCTCCATTGGAGCCAGGGCGGCTGGGGGAGGAACGACCAAGGCGCCACCACGTCCTCCCCGGCCCCGAGAGCCTAGCTGTCACACCCTGATTTTCATGCCACAACACTTAAGCTAATATATCATGATAAAGTGTGGTTTGTGTAAGTGCATCTAGTGCCCCTTAGTGATTTTGGTGTATTGAAGACCTATAGGTTAAGGGACTAATGTGTTTATGAGTGTACACAGGTCTATAAGTCTATGAGGAGTTTGATATTTACAGAGAAAGTCGACCCCTAAAAATGAATTCTTCGACTGAAGACTTTGGATTTCTGAAGACTTTCTGAAGACTTTGAAAGTGAAGAAATTGGTGTGACCTGAAGACTTGGTATTCATTCGAGGAACATGAAGCGTGAAGACTTTTGTTTTCGTAGTTTCATTTTCTCTTTCTTGAGTCATAGGAAACACCGTACTGTTAAAGGGGGTCGAGGAAATACTAAGGAAAAATTTCCATGTGATGCTCAACTCAAAATCCTACACCTACCAATCCCTTCGAGTGAAGCCATTGGAAATCTCATACAGTTCAGTCAATTTCTTCAGTGACAGAGACGAAGTTCTTCTGGTCTCTGAGGAATTTGTTCTGACTGAGGAGTTAGGAATTCGCCAGTGCGGATTGCCTACACAGTGAGGAACATGATAGCCCTGAGGAATTTGAGCCTCAAATTCCGACCGTTGCTGTGCTATGCGCCAGCTGTCCCAAAATATCTACCCACCTAACGGTCATATCATTGAAGGGCATTTATGTCTTATCATGTCGGGCTGCTCCCTAGGCTATTAATAGCCGCCCCCCTACAACCACTAGCTGGTTGGCTGCTCCGAGAGAAACTGACACTTGTCATTTGAGAGCATCCCATCCTCCGAGGACTTTGAGCGAAAATCATCAAGTGAGGAAAACCCAAACCCAAACACCTACAAACCCAAAGTGATTGAGCATCACTGAAGAGATTGATCCTGCGTGGATCCGATGCTTGTTACCTTTGAAGACTGTGCATCTTCCAGACGGTTATGCGTCATGGTCTAGAGAATCCAAGAGGAAATTGTGGATCGCCGAGTGACTGAGTTTGTGAAGGTTTGGAAGTCACCTGAAGACTTACCACGAGTGATTGGGCGAGGTCTGTGTGACCTTAGCTCAAGGAGAATACGGTGAGGACTATGTGTCTGGGACTGTGTGTCCTCGGGTTTAAATACCTAGCCGCTCCAATCAGATGTACAACTGTCACAACAGTTGGAACTGGTCTACCAAATCATTGTCTTCACCAAGCCTACTGGTTCTTTCTCTTTAACTCTTCCATTTCCTCATTACTGTGTTGTGCACTTGTTCATATCTGCTTTGAAGACTTGGACTGAAGACTTTCTCAATTTCCTCAGTTCAATTTCTTCAGTCTGATTGTCTTCATTCTGAGTTATCCTGTGTTTACGCTTTCTGTATTCCATGCTTGTCTTCATTTCTTCATGATGACCATGCTTGTGTTCTGTTATGTTTACATCTGAGTACTTATTCCACTGCAAGTAGTTCTTCACTCAGGAATTTCCTCACCCGCAAATTCCTCAGTGAAGAATTCATAAAAATCGCCTGTTCACCCCCCTCTAGTCGATATAACGCACTTTCAATTGGTATCAAAGCAAGGTACTCCCTTGTTCTGTGTGATTTTGGTTTAACCGCCTAGAGTTTTAGTTATGTCGACTGCAGGTATGATCAAGGTCTCTGCTGGGTGTCCTACCTTCAATGGGACGGACTACCCCTACTGGAAGAATAAGATGCGAATGCATGTTGAGGCAATTGATAACGATCTCTGGTATGTTGTGGAAAATGGTGTTCCCTCAGTCACACCTTCTCTGAATGCTGCTGATGTGAAGAGATTCAAGCAACTCGATTCTCAAGCGAAGAACATCATATGTGGCCATCTGAGCAAAGGGCAGTATGGAAGAGTGAGTGCTTTGGAAACTGCTAAGCTTATCTGGGATAGGCTGTCCAAAGTCAATGAAGGAGTCTCAACACAGCGTGACTCTCGAGTTGACGTTCTTCGCAATCTCTTCAACCGCTTCAAAAGACTCGACAATGAAAATGTTCAACAGACCTTCGATCGCCTCACTGACATCTCAAATGAGCTTCAAGCACTTGGTGCCACTGACATCACCGACCATGAGGTGGTGAAGAAATTGCTGAGATCGCTTGATTCCTCATTTGATACTCTGGCACTGATGATACAAGAACGTGCTGATTACAAGTCACTTGATCCCGCTGATATCCTCGAGAGGCTAAACACTCATGAGTTCCAGCTTGCTGAGAAGAGAGATCTCTATGGTTCGAGCTATGGCAGATCACGTGCCCTGAAGGCCAAGGCAGTCTCTGAATCTGAAGGTGAAGATTCTGGTAGTAGCCTTGGTGATCCTGAAGAACTGAGCCAGGAGCTAGCACTGCTCGTGAAGAAATTCCAGAAGTTCTCAAGACGTGGTCGCTTTGGAAAATCCTCAAGGAGCAATGATTCCTCATCCAGTGACTACAAGAAGAGGCTATGCCACAAATGCAAGAAACCTGGTCACTACATTCAAGATTGTCCTCAGTGGGAAAAGGAATCAAAGAAGAAGAAATACAAGGATTACAGTTCTGATGATGCGAAGAAGAAGAAGAAATCTTCAAAGTCTTCATCATCAAAATCCTCAAAATCTTCATCTCACAAGAAGAGCAGCTCCAAGAAGGCTCGGGCATTCATTGGCAAGGAAATGGACTCTGAGGCTGAATCTGAGGAACATGAGGAAGAGGAGGCATCTGAGGAGTCCGAGTCTGGTGTGGCGAGTCTAGCTCTCGCTACTGCATTCGTCAGCAAGTCTATCTTCAACTCTGAAGAAAATGGCTTCACCAACAAGGCTGATGAAGGCAATGATGACTACGCTCCCACCTATTGCTTCATGGCAAAGGGTGCCAAGGTACTCAAATATACCTCCTCTGAATCAAGTGAGAATGAATCTGATGAAAACCTCAAGCCCAGCTACTCTAAACTTGCTAAGATTGCTGTGAAACAACAAAAGGCTTTTGAAAAGGTTCAAAACATGCTAGACAAAAGTGATGATATGTTGGGTGAAGAAATGGATCGCACTAAAACCTTGACTGAAAATCTTCAGAGACTTCAGTCTAGGTTTGACAACCTTCAAGGTCATCATAACACTCTCTTATCTGATCATGAGAAGCTTTCTTATGAATTTCTTCAAAGAAAGCAAGATCTTGAAAAGCTAAGAGTGAGTTATGAAGATCTTCAGAAGGAGCGCGATTCATTACTTGCTCAACAAATCAGCGCTGCTCAGGAAGAATTTGTTCCTCCATGTTTGAAGTGCATTGAACGTGAATCTGCTAATTCTTCACCTGAATGTTCAAATGCTTCTAATGCTACAAATTCTTCAACTGTCTCTGCTATCACTAATTCCTCATCTGAGGACATTGCTAGTATCACTGATGATGCAGGGCTGAAGGAATTGTACATGACAGGCATGTACAAAAGCCTCAAAGGGCATCAGACTCTTTGTGATGTGCTTAAAAAGCAGATCCTCAACAGGAACCCTAGGAAAGAGGGTATTGCCTTTGAGAGGAAAATCAATGCTGATGGGACATATTGGAAGCCTGAGCAGTACCCCAAAACCTCATGGGTTGCTGCAAAGGGACCTCCAGTAGATCCATCCAATCTATCTGGCTTTACATGTGAATCTCCTCATTCTTCTGATGAGTCATTTGACTCCAACTATAAACTGTTCAAAAATCAGAATGGTGAAGTATTTGCTAGATATGTTGGCACTAACTGCAGGAACGGTTCCCCTATGAAGAAAATCTGGGTTCCCAAAAGGTACCTTGAAAATCTTCAGGTGAATGTCATCATGACACCACCTGTGAAGAATAGGAAGCCCAGATCAAATTCTTCATATGGACCAAATTCTTCATATGGATCCAAGTCCTCATACGAACCAAATTCCTCACGTGGATGAAATTCCTCAAAAGGATCAAATTCCTCATATGATCATCATCGTGCTAACACCTTTGTTTCGCAGGGAAGAGCTAAGGGCTATGAATATGAGCATTATTCTTCTAACCATTACGTTCATAAGTTCTCGAAGAATTTCTCTGCTTACTCATATGCCTATCCTAACTCCTCTTATGTGAAACGAAATGGACTGGCTTCTATGCCACCCTTATCGTATGGAGCTCGCGGAGTGATGAACTCTTTGCCACCCCTTCAGATGTGGGTGGTGAAGAAAAAGAACTAATCTCTTCTGCAAGGTCAGGCCTCCAGACGTGCTTAATCATCTGAAGAATTTGTTGGAGACCTTAAAATTGCCTGAAAGGACGCAGGCTAATCATGAAGAAACGAACCCTCATTTCTCACGTCCTCATACTGTTTTATCTGTTCTATTAGTTGATGAGATTGATCTGATGAATTGATGTCATATTCTTCACTGATGAAGTATATGAGTTCGTAAGATGCACTAATTCATCTGCAGGATGATCAACCCAAAGCCAATGAGTGGGTCCTCGATAGTGGATGTACAAATCACATGACTGGTGACAAGAATCTATTGATGGATGTTCCCTTATCTCCATCGCATCTGAAGCATATCATCTTCGCTGACAAAGGCAAAAGTCAGGTATTGGGTCTAGGTAAGGTTGCGATCTCAAAGGATCGACACATGGACAAAGTCATGCTTGTCGAGTCCTTAGGATACAACCTCATGTCTGTCTCAATGCTTTGTGATCTTGATATGGTTGTTGTCTTTGGCAAGTATCGTTGTGTTGTGATCATGGAAGCTGACAATTCCAAAGTCTTCGAAGGCTTTAGGAGAGGAGATCTGTATATTGTTGATTTCTCTACAGGACCACAACCAGCCGTATGTCTACTTGCAAAAGCTTCAGAAGGCTGGCTATGGCATCGACGACTTGGTCATGCTGGCATGAGGAATTTGCACACGCTCGCGAAGAAGAAGCATGTCATTGGCATTGAGAATGTCAAATTCCTCAAGGATCACTTATGCGGAGCCTGTGAAGCTGGAAAGATGACCAAGGCCAAGCATCCAGCAAAGACAATCATGACTACCACTCGACCATTTGAATTGCTTCACATGGATCTCTTTGGTCCTAATCATTATTCTGCAGTTACAAATGATGCATCTCTATATGGCTTTGTTATTGTTGATGATTACTCTCGTTACACATGGGTGCATATTGTCACTTACAAACATGAGGTGCAGGAAGTCTTCAAACGATTTTCTTTGAGGGCTTCAACCAACTTTGGTGTGAAGATCAAGCACATCAGAAGTGACAATGGAACTGAGTTCAAGAATTCTGGTCTTGATGACTATCTTGATGAACTTGGTATTACTCATGAGTTATCTGCTCCTTATACTCCTCAGCAAAATGGCGTCGTGGAGTGCAAGAACAGGACTCTTGTTGAGATGGCTCGCACTATGCTTGATGAATACAAGACGCCTCGTCATTTCTGGATTGAGGCAATTGATACTACGTGCCACATCATCAACAGGGTATATCTTCACAAATTCTTCAAGAAGACTGCTTATGAACTCCTCACTGACAAGAAACCCAATGTGAGTTATTTCAAAGTCTTTGGTTCTAAATGTTGGATTAGAGATCCTCATCACAACTAAAAATTTGCACCGAAAGCACATGAAGGTTTTATGCTTGGTTACGGAAAGGACTCGCACACCTACAGAGTCTTCAACAACGTTCTTCACAAAGTTGTTGAAACTGTAGATGTGCGGTTCGATGAAACTAATGGCTCGCAAAGAGAGCACCTACCTTATGTGTTAGATGAAGAGTCACTTGAGGAATCTATCAAGTTCAAAGCTACTGAGGATGTCATTCCTATCGAAGAATCTGTTGAAGAAATCATTACAGATTGTGAAGAACATCATGCTGATGCACCTGAAGAAAATGGTGCTGAAGAAAATGGTGCTGAAGAAAATGCTGATCAAATTCCTCGACGACAACCCGCTCATCCTCGCGTTGCCAACGAAGTGTAGATTGAGAAAATCATCAGCGACATCAACATTCCAGGTCCTCTCACACGCTCAAAAGCTTCACATTTATCTAACTTTTGTGGGCACTTTGCTTTCGTCTCTATTACAGAGCCCACTAAGGTAGATGAAGCATTTCTGGAGCCTGAGTGGATTCAAGCTATGCAAGAAGAATTACACCAGTTCAAGCTAAACAACGTCTGGGAACTGGTCAAACGTCCAGATCCTCGCAAGCACAATATCATTGGCACAAAGTGGATCTACCGCAACAAGCAAGATGAAAATGGCCTTGTGGTGAGGAATAAGGCACGGCTTGTAGCTCAAGGCTACACACAGGTTGAAGGAATTGATTTCGATGAAACTTTTGCACCTGTTGCTAGACTTGAGGCTATTCGCATATTACTTGCTTATGCTAACCATCATGATATCACTTTATATCAAATGGATGTGAAAAGTGCATTCCTCAATGGTAAGCTTGAGGAAGAAGTATATGTTGCTCAACCCCCAGGTTTTGAAGATCCAAAGCATCCTGACAAAGTCTTCAGACTCAATAAGGCCCTCTATGGCCTCAAGCAGGCCCCTCGGGCGTGGTATGATACTTTGAAGGAATTCCTCATGAAGAAAGGCTTCAAACCCGGTTCACTTGACCCTACTCTTTTCACTAAATCTTATGATGGTGAATTGTTTGTGTGCCAAATTTATGTTGATGATATTATCTTTGGCTGTACTGACCAACGTTACAGTGATGAATTTGCCTATATGATGAGTGAAGAATATCAAATGTCTATGATGGGAGAATTGAAATTCTTCTTAGGTCTTCAAATTCGTCAACAGCGCAATGGCATATTCATATCTCAGGAGAAATACCTCAAGGATGTACTGAGGAAATTCGGCATGCAAGATTGCAAAGGGGTCAAAATTGCGATTCCCACAAATGGCCATCTATGCACTGATGAAAATGGTATTGACTTCGATCAAAAGGTATACCGCTCCATGATTGGTTCTTTATTGTATTTATGTGCATCTAGGCTAGATATTATGCTTAGTGTTTGCATGTGTGCCAGATTTCAAGCTACACCGAAGGAATCACACCATAAGGCTCTGAAGCATATTCTTTGATATCTAGCTCACACACCAACACGTGGATTATGGTACCCCAAGGGCTCGGCTTTTGATCTCATTGGATATTCAGACTCTGACTATGCTAGTGATCGTGTGGACTGCAAGTCAACATCAGGCACATGCCATTTCCTTGGACGATCATTGTTCTATTGGTCCTCGAAGAAATAGAACTGCGTATCACTGTCTACTGCTGAAGCTGAGTACATTGCCGCTGGTTCTTTCTGTGCTCAATTGCTATGGATGAAGCAAACTCTCAAGGACTACGGCGTCAACATGAAGAATGTGCCTCTCTACTGTGACAATGAGAGTGCAATCAAGATTGCTCACAACCCAGTTCAGCACTCGAAGACTAAGCACATTCAAATTCGTCATCATTTTCTTCATGATCATGTGTGGAAGGGCGACATCTCTATTGAGCATGTATGGACTGAAGAACAGCTAGCCAATATCTTCACTAAGCCCTTGGATGAGAAGAGATTTAGCAAGTTGAGGTGTGAGCTAAATATCCTAGAATCTTCGAATGTTCTTTGAAAAGGACACTCATCCTAACACTTATGCAAAATTGATGACTTAGATGTGCAACACATGAAGAAACGTTTTTCTTCAATCAATGAAGACTAACACTTTAAGTGTGAAGAAATTAATGAAGAATTTGATTCCAGAGCCCTAAGACAATTGTACGCGGTGTCTGAAATCATCATTCTTACACGGTGGGTTACGCCACCACCAAAATTTGAAAATCCTCAATTGAGTTTTCCTCAGTTTTAAAATTCCTCAGTTGTTCAATTTCTTCAACTTTGCATTGTCTTCACCATCTCCGTCGTTTTTCTTCATTGGCTATTTATATAGAGAGAGTTTATGTCCTCTACAACATTCACTTATTGCTAATTCTTCAAGTTGCTTTTTCTGCTAAGTGAATGTGATCGGACCCTTCCCCCTCTATGCTAAACTCAACCCAGTCTATTCACAAATTCTTCATGTGCGTTCTGTTTGAAACTCGTTCAAAAATCTTCACTGTGTCCATGTCAGCTGAAGAATTTGCGAACGGAACTTCTAAAACTTATCTTATCTGAATTTTTGGCGTTTGCCGCTCAAACCGTTCCACATTCCACGATAATACTTATCTATTCACCCACGATCTTAGATGATTGCCACCTCTCAGTACATGGGTGACGCATGTCACACGAATGAGAAGGGTCAGGGGCACGTTCATCCAATTTCTTTGGGCAAACAGTTTTTCACTCCGGCTATAAATACCCCTCCCCTTCCTCACTTCATTTTTACTCCGCTCGACCTCACTCCCTCGCTCGAGCTCTCAAACCCTAGCGCCGCCGCTACTTCCATCGTCGCCTGTGAGGAAGAGCTTCACTGCCTCGACCTCGTCGCCGTCGTACTCGCGCCGGCTGCGGATTACTTCGCTCCGCCGCCGCCGTAGCTGTCTTCCTCTGCTGAGTTAGGGCGTGGAAGATCTGAACTGACGAACTTCACATCTACACTTCCCAGTTCATTGTGTTCTTCATCCAGGGTAATTAAAAGTTTCTTTTACTGCCCTCTTTGATTCAAATGTTTACTACAAAATCTTCAAAGTTGTTTATTCCTCAAATTCTTCACACACTAAACACCTCACATGTCATCTATTCTTGATCCGTTTCTCTAAGCAACATTTTTTGAAGATTCCTCAATTGTGTGGATTTTCGATCTATACAACTCTGGAACCTATGACAAAGAACGCTTAGTGAAATTCTTCAAGACACATCTGGTCAAATTCCTCAAACTTGTTCTTTTTGAAAAACCTTCCGAGAACGCATATGACCTCTCCAAATTCCTCGCAACTATACTCTGTTCACAGGTATTCATGTCCGCTGCTGAATCACTAGGTTCTCATTTACTTAACTCATTTGTAGCGTTCCTCGAAGAAATGTTGCATACCTCTTCAGAAAATTCTGTTGTTCATATTCCTCAGCTGAAGAAAATGGCTGATGGTAAGAAGCCACAGAAAGGAGGAAAGAGGCCTGAGGTCAACACAACGTTTGAGATCCCTTAGGACATCTATGCTGGATACTTCACACCCCCTGAGGAGGATAAAAATCAGCGCAAGGTGCGCATTCAAATGATTGAGAGGAGACGGGCACGGGAATGGAGGGAGTACAGATATGTTACTCCCAAGTATATGAAGAAATTCGCTCTAAATCCTCCATGCCCAAGACATCCATTGGCACCTGGCCAAGAAGCTGATCCCACTAGCCTCAAGCGTGGTGAGGACTATCCTGATGAATGGGCCAAGCGCCAGGCCAAGCTATCCAAAATAGCTAAGGAAGCAGTGAGGAAATTTAATAAAGACTCTGCTGCTGCTACCACTGTTGAGGCCTCTGTTGTCAAGCCGAAGAAGGCCATGGCAAAGAAGCCCGCTCATAAGCCAAGTGCTTCATCCTGAATGCCCTCACGGCCAAGTTCCTCAGCAATGCCCTCACGGCCATATTCTTCAATGCCCCCACGGCCAAATTCTTCAATGCCCTAGGAGGTCAATCCTCGGTCTACGGCGGGAGATAGGAGGAGTTCAACCATCGAGGTTAGCGGCGGCGTGATTGGAGCACATCCATCGCGGTCGATGGCGGGATAGTGGAGGTTGAACTTTAGGCAGCAGCCGCACTAAGCTTTGCTCCTCGACCCTGCTGTCTCGGCGTGCCGCCGCATCGCGCTTCTCTGTCTGCTGGGTGGAGGTTGCCGCGCAGCTAATTAATTAAGGTATTATTTTTGTGAGTGGCTTAATCAAGGATTCAATTCCTAAGGGTAGTGTTGTAGTATACTCTGCGTGTAAATTGACTGGCCATTAATTTTTGTCATTGCACATCTGGATAACAATATGGAGCGCCCTTACAAATTATGAAAAATAAAACCTTGTGATTTATGCATGCATCTTTGGGCATTAGTTAATCTGTGTATTAATGTTGTTGTTTTGTTTTTAATTACCATTCATGTGGTGTAGATGGAATGATCTCAATGGATGAAGAATCGGAAAACCATAGATTTTATCAGTGGCGTGACAGAGTTCATGAATTTGGCTGAAAGTACAAAGAGGAGAACTGGTGATGCGGATTACATCCTGTGTCCATGTACTCATTGTGCCAATACAGAGTCACGTGAAGTTGGAGATGTCTAGTGGCACTTACTCTCTCGGGGATTCATGGATGGATATACACATTGGAGGAGACACGGTGTGGAGTAGGTCATGGATGAATATACCTAGGGTTGCAGGATGCCAAACCCCGGTCAGTGTCACACGGATGTTGAATCTAACATCAGGGCAAAGACGTCAAGCTACCAATGGAACACAGGAAAGCCGAAACGCCCACTGGAAAGCCGAAACGCCCATGATCTTGATATGCCAGATTTTGCTGCTATGATTGCAGATTCAAGGGCCCAAAAAAGGATATGATTGGGTACAAGGATCTCCCAACCATAGATGTGGACTCCAAGAAAGAATTGTATCCAGGTTGCGAAAAGAAATATTCCAAGTTGAGTGCCACCATGGCGCTTCTCAGATTTAAAGCAGCAAACAGTCTATCAAACAAGGGCTTCACAGAGATGTTAGGTATTTTCAAAGAAATTATTTCAGAAGATAATGTGCTCCTAGAAGCACGAACGATGCGAAGAAAATTGTTTGCCCATTGGAACTTGAATACAGAAGATACACGCTTGTGTGAATGATTGTAAATTGTATTGTGGTGAGTACAAAGATTTGCGTGCATGTCCCACATGCAAGCATGCACGATACAAGTGCAGGAGAGAAAAGGACAAGTACAAATTGGACGAGAGATCAAGAGAGGAATCCCCTTGAAGGTTGTTTGGTACTTGCCTTTAATTCCAAGGTTGAGGCGTTTGTTTGCAAACCCTAGAGAGGAAAAGGGGTTGCGGTGGCACCATTATGAGCGAACTATGGATAAATATATGAGGCACCCGAAAGATGGGGCTCAGTGGGAATTAGTCGACAACAAGTTTCAAGACTATGCCAAGGATCCTATAAGTATAAGGCTCGGGGAGTGTGCTGGCGGCATGAATCCTTTTGGCGATATATCTATGTAATCGAGTCCGTGAGTTATATAATAAAGAGTAGTTTTGAGTTGAGGGCTTTGCTTTCTGGATATGATCTTGAGGAAAAGAAAAGAATAAAAGAAATAAGAAGATTATATAAGGATCTTATGGAGAGTGATGACTTCACATATAAAGAGTATGATGAATAAAATTTGTTGAGAGTTGACAAACATAGTTTTGGTCATTGTTGCAATTAATAGAAAGTAATAAAGAAAGAGAGGTTTCACATACAAATATACTATATTGGACATATTTTGTGATTGTGAGCACTCATTAAAATATTATATGCTAAAGAGTTGATGTTGGACAAGGAAGACAACATAATGGGTTATGTTCTCTTATATCCGAATAGAAGTTATATTGTCATGGATCCTCCAACATGTTGAGCTTGTTTCTCACCCCATGCTAGCCAAATCTTTTGCACCAAGTAAAGATACTACTTGTGTATCCAAACATCCCTTAAACCAGTTTTGCCATGAGACTCCACCATACCGACCTATGGATTGAGTAAGATCCTTCAAGTAAGTTGTCATCGGTGCAAGCAGTAAAAATTGCTCTCTAAATATGTATGATCTTTTAGTGTGAATAAACTAAGCTTTATACGAACTTGTGATATGGAAGAAATAAAAGCGATGGACTGCATAATAAAGTTTTTTATCACAAGCGGCAATATAAAGTGACGTTCTTTTGCATTAAGACTTTGTGCATCTGAAAGGATCGAGAGGAGGGGTCTAGAGGTGGGTGATTAGACCCTCAACAAGTAAAAGTGGCAATTTTTAAGTTCTTCAAGTTTAGGTGTAGTTTTAGCACAAGTTTAAGCATTCACAATACATTTCAAGCAAGCATGGCAATAGTATGACCAGCGGAAAGAGTAAAGCATGCTAATTGCAAGAAAGTAAAGGGATGGGATTCGAGTGTGCAAACGCAATGAAGACACGGAGATTTTTGGCGTGGTTCTGATAGGTGGTGCTATCGTACATCCACATTGATGGATACTTCAACCCACGAAGGGTAACGGTTGCACGAGTCCATGGAGGCCTCCACCCATGAAGGGTCCACGAAGAAGCAACCTTGTCTATCCCACCATTGCACCGCACACGAAGGACTTGCCTCACTCGGGTAGATCTTCACGAAGTAGGCGATCTCCTTGCCCTTACAAACTTCTTGGTTCAACTCCACAATCTTGTCGGAGGCTCCCAAGCGACACCTAACCAATCTAGGAGACATCACTCTCCAAAAGGTAATAGATGTTGTGTTGATGATGAACTCCTTGCTCTTGTGCTTCAAATGATAGTCTCTCCAACACTCAACTCTCTCTCTCACTCACTCATTTGGATATGGTGGAAAGATGATTTGAGTGGAAAGCAACTTGGGGAAGGCTAGAAATCAAGATTATTGTGGTTGGATTCGAATATATTGATCTCAACACATGAGTAGGTGGTTCTCTCTTAGAAAGTGTAAGGTGGAAGTGTAGGCACGTTCTGATGGCTCTCTCACATATGGAGAAGGGGGTGGAGGGGTTGATAACCCACAAGTATAGGGGATCGCAACAGTTTTCGAGGGTAGAGTATTCAACCCAAATTTATAGATTCGACACAAGGGGAGCCAAAGAATATTTGCAAGCATTAGCAACTGAGTTGTCAATTCAATCACACCTGGAGATTAATTATCTACAGCAAAGTGATCAGTAGCATAGTAATATGATAGCTTTGATAGTAGTGGTAGCAGCAACAGTAACGGTAACAGTGATAGTAATAGTTTTGTAGTAGTGACAATAGTAACAACAATATGTAGGAAAATCGTAGGCATTGGATCGGCGATTTGTTGGATGATATTCATCATGTGAGCGTTACAACCTAGGGCGATACGGCACTAGCTCCAGTTCATAAATATAATGTAGGCATGCATTCCGTAAATAGTCATACATGCTTATGAACATAACTTGTATAATATCTTTTGTCCTACCCTCCCGTGGTAGCGGGGTCCATAAGGAAACTAAGGGATATTAAGGCCTCCTTTTAATAGAGTACCGGAACAAAGCATTGGCACAAAGTGAATACATGAACTCCTCAAATTACGGTCATCACCGGAAAGTATCCCGCATATAGTCACTACAAGGTTTACGGATCATAACACGTAATAGGTGACTATGACATGCAAGATCGGATCTCGAACATAGATATAATGGTGATAACATAAACGGTTCATATATGAATTCATGGCACCCGGGCCCAAAGTGTCAAGCATTAAGCATAGCAAACTCATAACAACATCAATCTCAGAACATAGTGGATACTAGGGATCAAGCCCTAACAAAACTAACTCGATTACATGATGAATCTCATCCAACTCCTCACCGACTAGCGAGCCTACGAAGGAATTACTCACTCCCGGTGGAGAGCATCATGGAATTGGTGATGGAGGAGGGTTGGTGATGACGAAGACCGAAGATTCCCCTCTCTGGAGCCCCAAACGGACTCCAGATCTGGCCTACCGATGAAGAACGGGAGGTGATAGCGGCTCCGTATCGCGAAACGAGATAATTCTTCCTCCCTAATTTCTTTCTCCGAAAATAGGATTTTATAGCGTCGGAGCTAGGGTCTGCGGGGCCACCAGGTGGGCATAACCCACCTGGGTGTGCCTGGAGGGGGGCGCCCTGGTGGGTTGTGCTCACCCAGGGCCCCCCACCGGTGGTTCTTGGCTCAAGTATTTTTCTTGACTTATATAAAAAATCCTCACAAAGTTTCGTTCAAATCCAAGTACTTTTATTTCTGCACAAAAACAACACCATGGTAGTTCTGCTAAAAACATCATCAGTCCGGGTTAGTTTCATTCAAATCATGCAAATTATAGTCCAAAACAAGAGGAAAAGCATTAGGAAAAGTAGATACGACGGAGACATATCAACTCCCCCAAGCTTAAACCTTTGCTTGTCCTCAAGCAATTCAGTTGATAAACTGAAAGTGAAAAAGAAAAACTTTTACGAACTCTTTTGCTCTTGTTTACATAAATAAGCTTAAGTAGCACCCAGGTTTTCAGGAAAGATCATGACTAACCATGTCAACAACAACTCTTAGAAATTATATTAACAAATATTAATAACATAAACAACTAGAGAGCAATAATAAGATATCTCAAATATCAACACTTTGTCAAAACAACCATGATATAATAGGACAACAGTGGTATCTCGCTAGCCCTTTCTGAGACCGCAAAACATAAATGCAAAGCACCTCCAAAGTTCAAGCAGTGACTAAACATGGAAATTCATGATCGAAAAGATCCAGTCATGCTAACACCCAACATTCACTACACACAATGCATGAGCATGACGACAGTGCTCTCAGATCTGGCGCTTATTAGAGAAGGTGATGAGTCAACATAAAAGTAAATAGATAGTCCCTTCGCAGACGGAAGCATGGATTTGCAGAGGTGCTAGGGTTGGCGTCCTGGGAACGTGGGTACCCAGACTTGCCTTCCTGTGGCCCATGGCGTGGCTCCACCAACGGCCCGGTACGGCCCAGCTTCGACAACAACAGCTCAAGACCCTCACGAGGCGGACGACACCAATACCTCCCTGGGGCGGCCTCGCTAGGCTGGCTCCTGAGGAGCGGAGATATCTATGCAAGGGGCACCTCGCGAGGTTCACATGATGTGAGTCGTGACGACCAAGGCCAGGCGGGCGCCAGCGGGCGCAGTGTACCGGTTTCCCCTTTGGTGTTAAAGAGGCAAGCACAGGCGAGGAGTCCCGAGGCATCAGACAAAGGTTTCCATATCAGTGCAACGAGACCAAGACCAGCTTGACGGCAGGATGGAGGTCATCGCGGAGCCCACGACAGCGTCCCCACCAGAGCCTTTGGTAGGCGAAGACTACTTTTGTCAGGATAGCTTGTACTAGTTGTCTCCCTTCAAAATTGGCCGTTGTGGGATCCCTTCCCGCCTACATTTGGGAAGAGGACCAGGGCCCCTATAAATTGGACTAGCCACCATCGTAGGCGGGGGGGGGGGGGGGGGGCTCAACTCATATTGGACCGGATCCATTCCACCAAGACGATCCTCACCAGCTCATAGAGCTCAAGAACACCTCTCCTCCGGAGGCTGTTCACCCCTTGTACTAGTTCATCCTTAGCCCACGAGGCAATCCACCACCACCACACTGGAGTCGGGTATTACACCACATGGTGGCCCGAACCAGTATAAATCTCTGTGTCTCGTGTTCTTTGGGTTCGTCGAGCTAGGCCGTCGAATCGTTTGGTAGGCAGGCTGGGGAGGGAGAGTCCTTCGTGCGCACCCCAGAGTTCAAACCTCTCAAGGGTCTGCGGAGTCCTGAATCCGACATTTGGCGCGCCAGGTAGGGGTGCGCCGAAGCCTTTCCTCCGTCGATCCACGCTCCACCGCTCCGCCAGTTCCATGGCTGATGCTCGTCGAGCCCGCGTTGAGCGCCGGGCCGCTATCAACGCTCGCGTCGCCCAGACGGCACCTGTCGGCGGGCCTCCCCATCGCTCTCCATCACCTGCTGCCAATGCCGCCATTGGCCCAGCGGGAAACGAGCAGCAGGCTTCGTCGCTGCACCCCTCCGTGCGGCGGGACGGACGCACCGCCGCCCCATCGCTGACTCTGGCCGGCTCGTCGTCTCAAGCTCGCCGCGGGCCCGTGGACGCGCAGGCCGTGCTGCTCACGTCACGTGAGCTCCTGCGCTACTGCCTAGTCGATGACCTCTACGAGGTCTGGCTAGACCGCATCGCCAAGCTTGTTAGTGGTGACGGGGACTCCCCTACACCGTCGCTCTCACTGCCTCGTCCGCCTCCCGCTGCGGGCGACGTGGCCCACGGAGCACCTCCACCACCTCCACATAAAGATGTCGCCATCACGCCAAGGCACGTGGCCCCATGACGCGACCCACTGCGCCAGGCGCCCGCGCATGAAAAAGGAAGCTGCCGGGAGGTCCCTCGGCCGCAAGAAGATGCTCCTGCGCTCCCGCACCACCGCGTCAGGACCGTGCACCACCCGCGGTGGCGGTGTGCATATACCAAGACCAGGCTACGCCCCCACGACGGGCTCCAGTGACTACAGCAGGCTACCGCGCCTTCACTCTTGAGCTGCATAGCGTCGTCTGGCCTGAGAAGTTCAAGCCCGACCTGCCTCCGTGCTACGACGGCACCCCCGACCCTGCTGAGTTCCTGCAGCTCTACGAGCTAAGCATCGAGGCGGCCAACGGCGACAAGAAAGTCATGGCGAACTGGTTCCCCATGGCCCTCAAAGATGGCGCATGCTCGTGGCTCCTGAACTTGCCCGCAGGATCGATCTCCTCCTGGGGCGAGATGCGCGAGTATTTTGTTGCCAACTTCCAGGGCACTCGCGACCGCCCGCCGGCCGCGGGTGACCTATGGCGCATCAAGCAGCAGCTGGGAGAGACCCTGCAGAAGTACATACAACGCTTCAACAACGTTCGCCTCAAGATCCCCAAGGTGACGGACGAGGCCATCATCTCCGTGTTCTCTGATGGCGTCCGCGACGTCAAGATGAAGGATGAGCTTGCCATCCACGAGGACCTATGCACGGCCCTGGGGATGTTCAACATGGCGACCAAGTGTGCGAGAGCCGAGGAGGGGCGCCTCTCCCTCCTCGAGCTTCCAGCTGCCGACCCAGAAGACAAGAAGGCCAAGGCCAAGGATGTGAAATGCTAGGGAGCAGCCGTGCTCACGGCTAAGCCAGAGATGAAGCATGGCCGCGACCACCCGGAATCATCCAAGGGCAGCCGCTCGTTCTGCGCCTTCCACAACGTACACAGCCACAACACCAGCGACTGTCAGGAGCTCAGGGCCATCCGCGATGGGTGCTTCGGTCGACACCCGAGCGCAATGACCGAGGCTACGGCCGAGGAGGAGGACGAAGTGGAGGACGCTGGGATGACCGCGGCCCCCGCCAGGAGTGGCGCGACCAGTCTCATGAGGATCGCTGGCAGGACCAGCCTCACGAGGGCGCCTGGAGGGATCAGCCTCGTGAGGACCGTCCTCAAGGCAAGGCTGGCCTCCCTCCATTGCCACGGCCGCCAAGGAGGAACGACGACCATCACCATCACCAGGACGAGGGGGCTGGGGGCTTCCAGGAACCGCGCGCCATTGCCTGCATCTTGGGTGGCGCTCAGGCCCCAGCCTCCCAGCGCATCTTCAAGCAGTTTGCTCATGAGGTGAACGCGACCCTCCCTAGGCTCGAGGCCACGTGCCCACTTAGGTGGTCCAAGTGCACCATCACCTTCAGCTCATCCGACCAGCTCAAGTGCGCGGCAACTGCCGGTGCCCTCCCGATGCTCTGCTCCCCGATCATCAGCAACATCCAAGTCAACAAGACCCTCATCGATGGTGGAGCAGGGCTCAACGTTCTCTCTATCGACACATTCGACCGCCTCCAAGTGCCATACGATCAGCTGCAGCCGACCAAGCCCTTCTCAAGAGTGACCGACGGCTCCACCACCCCGATAGGGCAGATCCGCCTCCCTGTCACCTTCGGCAAGCGCGACAACTACCGCACTGAGCTCATCGACTTTGACGTCGCCCACATTCGCCTTCCCTACAACGCTATTCTCGGGTATCTGGCCCTGGCCAAGTTCATGGCGGTGACTCATCATGGTTACAATGTCCTCAAGATGCCAGGGAGCTGTGACGTCATCACGGTCGCCTGCGAAGAGAAGGACGCGGTGTGCTCCCTCGAGCGCGCCTACCAGGCTGCGGCGGTCGAAGACCCAGACAACGAAGGCATCATCCGCCCTCCTGAGGCTGTCCCGAAGAATAAAAAGCAACTTCTCCACCAAGGGCCTCAGGAGAACGGCGTCTCCAGCGGCACCTCCTCAGGATCTGCGCCAACAGACGGGGCGCCTCCCTCCCTCGCATAGGAAGGCGTGCCCGACGCCCTCCTCAGGCTGGGCTCGGGGGCTCTCTTCTGTAGGGCCTCAGACCTAGCCAACGTCACGAGCACTACAAGAAATATGTCAACTAGTGACCTTCTGTCAGTGACCCTGGACCGGGCTGATTTTAACCAATGACCTTTTCAGTTGGTCGCAATTTTGCCACGTCAGCTTGCCACGTCAGATCCGATGTGGCCTGGGCAGACAGCTAGTGACCAAAATAGAAGGTCATAGAATCCATGACCATTTGTTTTGGTCGTGGCCTTCCACGACCTTCTCACAGAGAAGGTCATTAATTTCAGTTTAAGACCGCCCGCTTTTGACCTTCTGTTTTTGGTCAAAAAAGGTCGCAAATGAAAAACAGTGACCTTTCAGTAGTGATGGTCGCAAGTTGACATATTTCTTGTAGTGGAGGGAGGCGCTCGGGCACTACATGGCGGCATGCTTCGCCGCACGATTCCTTCGTCAGGGCACAAGGCACGAGGTGCCTGTTGCTCAGGAGTTCATCACCAAGACCACCAAGGAGCTTCAAGAAGCAAGAGTCATTTGCGGCGACCGCTGCCCACCACCCGGCGCAGCTCCTTGTCTTGGCGACGATGATGAGCTGCGCGCCTGCGTCGACTACCTCGGGCTCAACGGAGCCGCATCTCAGGAGCGCTTCCGGCCATCCCACATCGGCCGGTGTGGAGGTCCACCTCACAACTACGTTCGCATGCCCTTCGGCCTGACGAACACGACTGTCACCTTCCAGCGCCACCTACGGGGCATCCTGGCGGCCCAGGAAGGCAGGCACCAGGCGGTCATTGTGGAGATGGCAACCGTTCTTCACGAGCCTCCCGGCCTCCCAGAGCCTCCTGAGGCTCAGGATCCTAGCGGCTCGTGAGGAACAACTTCTTCGGCACGCGTCTTCAGCTACCCCAACAACTTGTCGACAACAGTTCCAGGTGACATTTTCTGGTTTATTCAGCTGGGAGCGTCCCTCGGGCTGCATCATTCCCAGGTCACACGGGCCTGCCCCTGCGACATGTATCCTTTAGCATCTTTAACTTGCTCTGTTGGGGGCGCCCCTCGGGCTGCATCATCCCCAGGCCGCATGGGTCCGTCCCTGTGGCGTGTATCGTTCTTGCATTTATCTAAGCTAGCATTGCTTGAGTCATCTTATGATTATCACCTGCAGGTCCGGTACTTCGATACCATGAACGTCGTGCACGCTTGCAAGCCCGCCCACGACCGCCTCATGATTAAGGATTGGCACGGCGTCTGTGCTTGGGTCCGTCCCTGCAGCGTCGCTAAACCCAAGAGGCTGAGCTCTGGCTCGCGGGCCAGCTCCCGTGTACGTCACCACCCATGGCCCTTGGTGCCTCATTCTCGCATGAGCTAATCACGGACGGACAAGCCAGGGCACGCGACCCGGTGCCTCGCCACCACGGGAGCCACACGCCGGTCGTCTTTCTTCAAGATTTTTTGCATGAGAATACTAGGCACGGCGTCTGTGCTCGGATCCGTCCCTCCAGTGTCGATAAACCCAACGACTGAGCTCTGTCCGGCGGGCCGGCCCCGTTCACGTCACCTCCTAGGGTCGTTGGTGTTTGGCCTTCTCATGTGATCACCTCAGGAGATTCACCCGGTGCAGGTTGCCTAACCATCTCGCAGGGCCACCGCAGCTATCAAGAGTCAAGACCAGGCGCAACCCGCCTTGAGGTAGGGCCTCGTGAGTCCTGCGCTGGCTCATGAGTGCCCAGACACACCTCGTCTAGCCCTGCCGCGCAAGCCACGTGTCAGGGCAAGGCTCTACACACCCCGGGGGCTCCACTCAGAGGGAGCCCTCACCCACGCACTAGCGGAAGCACGGTGCTCTTCGCTGGCAGTCGACACGGTCGAGGGGCGGCTATGCCCGTGCAAGTGTGGAAGCGCTACACTCCGCGCTGGTGATAAACAACTAAGGGCGGCCCCATGGCCGTACCAACCTCAGGGAGCCTCCGGGCTCAGTGTCCAGCCTCGTCGCAACACTCCCCCTCGGGAGAGTCGCGCGAGGGGGCTGGGCACGGGGGCAACACTCGGGTCACACCCAAGTGTACGCCACCCTGCCAGGTCCCTCGGACCTGGTCATCGCGTGCCCCTCCCGAGCGGGGCCTCAGCGAGGACATGTATGGAGGTCTGTTTGTACGTCAAGGGGGACTCTTGAGCATCGCGACTCAGGAGCCTAACTAGCCACGTGGCCCCTCACCACTTGGTCTCGTCCTGGTGATCCGGATGACCCAACGGCGGTTGAGGCATGCGCGGGGCTGGGCCCTGCCGACGCAGAATGCTATGGCCCAGTTTCACGTCTCCCTCCCGAAGGTTGTTCGTACGTTAAGGGGGACTCCTGAGCATCGCGACTCAGGAGCCTAACTAGTCACGTAGCCCCTCACCCCCCCCGTCCGCGTCCTGGCAATCTGGACGAGCCAGCGGCAGCTGAGGTATGCGCGGCGCCGGGCTCTGCCAACGCAGAATGTTAAAGCAAACGGGAAGGAAATTGCAGAATCCTAATAAGTTATTACAAAACATACTGTTCTTCAAAATACTAGACACCAGTTTTAAACGCCTCCACGAGGCATGGTGAATGTTGCAGGAGATGAAGTAGGAAGAGGCGCCGTCAGCAAGCCCCCTCGCCAGCCTTGGGCGCTGCCATCGCCCGCGAGGAGTGCTCCTTCATTGACGGTGTCGCAGCCATCCGCCGGAGCCACAGGGCCGGCGGCGCCCTCAGTCGGGGGTGCAGGGTCAATGGCAAGGAACTTCTTCAATAGGGCCTCCACCTGGCCCTTCATGGCTTCAGCAGCAGCTGCGCAACGCTCTTCATCCACGGGCTTGAGCAGGACACCGAGGTCAGTGAGGGAGTCCTGGATTAAGGGGTCTTCGGGAGTCCGGCCTATGTGACGTGGGCCGGACTGATGGGCCATGAAGTTACAAGATAGAAGACTTCCTCCCGTGTCTGGTTGGGACTCTCCTTTGCGTGGATGGCAAGCTTGGCGTTCGGATATGAGGATTCCTTCCTCTGTAAACCGACTCTGTACAACCCTAGGCCCCTCCGGTGTCAATATAAACCGGAGGGTTTAGTCCATAGAGGAACAATCATAATCATACAGGCTAGACATCTCGTGGTAGATCAACTCTTGTAATCCTCATATTCATCAAGATCAATCAAGCAGGAAGTAGGGTATTACCTCCATCAAGAGGGCCCGAACCTTGGTAAACATCGTGTCCCCCGTCTCCTGTTACCATCGACCTTAGACGCACAGTTCGGGACCCCCTACCCGAGATCCGCCGGTTTTGACACCGACATTGGTGCTTTCATTGAGAGTTCCGCTGTATCGTCGCCAGAAGGTTCGATGGCTCCATCCATCATCTACAACAATACTGCCCTAAGGGAGGTCTTTCTCCCCGGCCAGATCTTTGTGTTCGGCGGCTTCGCACTGCGGGCCAATTCGCTTGGCCATCTAGAGCAGATCGATAGCTACGCCCCAAGTTACCAGATTAGTTTTGGAAACCTGGACTATGTCACTGATATCCGAGGAGACTTGATCCAAGGGTTCACGACCCCAACCTCCGCTCTGGCCTTAGATCCGGAGCACATTGCCAGGTCCGAAGATGGGACCCCTGAGCCCGCCAGACTGTCTGCGGCCACTGAGCCCAGTACAGGAGAGCCGGGGGAAGTAGTGTCGCTGGCAACCATCATGAAGCCGAATACTGGCTCCGAACCCTTGGAGTCAGTATCGTGTGGGCTCGGCCAGGGAGTCTCCTTCCCGCCGTACTCCACAGACTCTCTTCTCCCCGGCCAAACCTCGCCTTTAAGCGAGGCTCTGGACTTGATGCGATCCCTCGTCATTACAGAGTAGCAACATCCGAACTACGCCCAGCCCGGACTAGGGGCTGAGAGCAGGGAATTTTATGTCCCACCCACCACCCACTTCATAGCCACTATCGAGGACTTAACTGACATGCTCGATTACAGCTCTGAAGACATCGACGGTATGGACGACGATGCCGGAGAAGAGCAGGCCCAAAACCCGCCGTTTACCGGACGCTGGACGGCCACCTCTTCGTATGATGTGTACATGGTGGACACACCCAAAGAGGGTAACAGCGATAATGAGAAGAATGCAGTCGAGGATAAACCTCCTGAGATACAACCAAAGCGCCGACATCAGCGGTGCCGCTCTAAATCACGTCGTGGAAAAGACAGCAATACTGGCACGAGAGACAACAATACTCCGGACGATGCCGAAGACCAAGAAAACCTCGTCGATCCAACCTCAGAATAGGACGATCGGGAAGATGGGGAAGTTAGCCCTGGAGAACCGGCCGTAAACGAAGACTCGGAGGACAGCAATTATCTTCCACCCTCCGAGGATGAGGTGAGCCTCGGCAACGAACACTTTATCGTGCCTAAGAACCTCTCGAGCAGGAGCGCTTTAAGCGCCGGCTAATAGCCACTGCAAGGAGCCTGAAAAAGAAGCAGCAGCAGCAGCTTCAAGCTGATCAAGACCTACTCAACGACAGGTGGACTAATGTCCTGGCAGCCGAGGAATACGGCCTCGAGTGCCCAACCAAAAGTTACTCGAAGCATAAACTACTACCTCAATTCGAGGACGAGGCACTGGAGCCCGTACCATCAGCGCGTAACGCGGCTGACCGACCACCACGTGGCCGGGACAGAATGGCAACTCAAGCCGAACACCAACCCATGCCACTCGCCGTAAAGGTAGAGACATAACAACTCGGGGGTATACATACGACCTGCGTCCGGACCTAGAAAATAGAGCAGGTTAGACCAAATCAATCTACGGATCGCGGGGGCATGCCCCGACTCGCGACGACCTCCAGATGTCGATGACTTAAGCCACATAGTTCAACAGCCCAGAGAGTCAGCCAGGATGCCGAAGCACTTGCGGCCTTTAAGCATAGCATCTGCGATGAGTGGCTCGCTCGCCACCTTGGCCAAGAAAAGCCCAAGTCCATGGCAGCTCTCACCGCACTAATGACCCACTTTTGCACGGGAGAAGATAGCTGGCTCGTTCGTAGAAGCAATATCACAAGCGATCCTGGCACCTCCAAAGTCAGGGACGGCAATGGCAAGCCACGACGCAATAAAGACAAGCGTCGCAACACTAATGCAGGAACCCAAGACACGTCGGTGAACGCCGGACTCAGTGGCTCCAAAACCGGTCAACGGAAGAAGCCATTCAAGGCAAATAGAGATGGTCCATCCAGTCTAGACAAGATACTGGATCGGCCCTGTCAGATCCATGGCAGCCCCGACAAACCCGCCAACCACACCAACAGAAAATGTTGGGTTTTCAAACAAGCGGGCAAGCTCAATGCCAAACACAAAGGGAAGGGGTCGCCGAGTGACAGTGAAGAAGAGGAGGCTCGCTTACCGAGCACCGGGATACAGAAGCAATTTCCCCCGAAGTAAAAACCGTAAACATGATATACGTGACGCATACCTTTGAAAGGGAGCGCAAGCACGAACTACGAGACGACCACGCCATGAAGCCGGACGCCTGAAAATTAAACCCATGGGCGGACTGCTTGATCACTTTTGATCACAAGGACCACCCAACCAGTATCCGTAAAGGAGGTTCAGCAACTCTGGTCCTCGATCCAATTATCGGCGGATTCCATCTCACACGAGTCCTCATGGATGGCGGCAGTAGCCTCAATTTGCTCTATCAAGACACTGTCCGCAAAATGGGCATTGATCCTTCAAGGATCAAGCCCACCACAACTACCTTCAAGGGAGTAATAGCCAGCGTAGAAGCCCATGGCACAGACTCAATCTCACTGGAAGTCGTCTACGGTTCACCGGAAAATTTCCGACGCGAAGACTTGATCTTCGATATTGTCCCACTCCGCTTTGGCTACCACGCACTGCTCGGGCAGACCGCTTTTGCTCGTTTCAATGCGGTCCCATACTACGCCTATCTCAAGCTTAAGATGTCTGGTCCACGCGGCACCATAATGGTCAACGGAAACAAGGAACGTTCCCTCCGAACTGAGGGGCACACTGCGGCAATCACAACTGAAGTACAAAGCGGCCTCCTCAAGCCGCATACCTCATCGGTCATTAAACCGCCGGCCTCTACTACTTAGGACCGGTCAATGTTGGATCTGGATTAGCAGCTCCGCCTCCGTCGTTCACCTCTTGCACCCGCGGACTTTGCACCGTGCATACATAATTATGCACTCAAAATACCTTGGTAATCGGCGGAGGCACAATACAGACAGGCCTACAAAGCGGTTCGTCCGGACTTTAGCCTTTTCTCCTTTTTCTAACTATTTTCTTACCTTTTTTCCACAAGCGAATCAATACATGTCCGTCCTATGGACCTGAAAGGACTCTTTATGAGCCCGACTTTCCTACAAATAGCCACGGACTGTTCCCTCTAAGGAAGCCTTTTCGCGGAGGCACAGGCGGTGCAGACATGCGACAGGAGGTCCAAAAGATTTTTTGTAGACCAAAAACTATATTTGAAACCTGTACAAAGCCTTTTTTTCCTCAGCCCTCGACCCTGGCACATAAAATGGCTGGGGTGGTGGTGTCATAATCTGTAATATTACGTTCGACGTATCAATCAGATTTTAGTGAACCTAATCCTCTGTATTTGCTTTTCCGCATACAAGCATACCTTGCTTCTTCGATTGTTTCACGCAGACACCTCGGCACAAAATCGCCAGGGGCTTGATATGGCAACATATGGGTTGCCGAAAAAGTCCGAACAGCTCTATAGCGTACTTCGGCGTCACCAGTTTGGCATTATATGCATCAGCTCCGAATCATGTCTTTGGTCAATATTTGGGTTGCCCGGCTCTTGTGCTTGCTACCCTATGTTCCGTCTTATCGGTAGGGTAGTAAAGGGGAACTACTGCGATTGTGTTTCCGGTTCACCTGGTCAAACACATCAGTAGAGAAAGCCATAAACTGACTGTCATGATGCGGTGAGAGCTGGTCAACCACTCGGCGACTTATCAGAATCTTTTGTGCTTTCTTCCGTATTACCCGAAGGACCATTTTCTGGTCACCTATGTAACGCAACCCTATTCGGATAACTGCGTACATACCAGGGGCTACATCGTAGCCTACCGTAAAACTCCTATGGCTAAGTGAAGATGTTAAAGCCCTATAGTCAGATTGCCTAGTTCGCCGCCCTTACACCTCTGTTCCGGACCAAGACGTTGGGTTAAGAGTGATCAGGTGCTATTCCGAACACCCCAGTATTATATGTGAGGGGGCCGAAGCCGACGACTGGCAAACTTTCAGGTTAAAAGAAACGGCTGCAGAGGAGGAAATAATGGCAAATGTATATAACACAGCTTTAACATATCATAATATTGTTTTCACAATTTTGGTACATTTATTCAAATATAATATCCTTCGAGCATTGATCCTCTATCAAGCGGGTGCCCTCTTTTTTCCGATAAAGGGCGTCTTTATTAACTAAAAACGTAGCATCAAGAAGATACAAATCATGATGAGTAACACCCGGCCTCTGCATAGCTAGGATGCACACAGCCAAACACAAATAGTCTGAAAGAAAATAAAAAGATGACATATCGGCACTAGTAGAGTCAAATAAGACCGTCACTATGCCTATGTTGAAGGATGTGATGGGCCGATACGGAGGTTATGCTGCCACCCATGTTGGGAAAAAACCTCCATGGCCACTCGCTCCAATTGCGTACACACCGCCTTGAACAGCAGTTGGAACTCCGTACGGTGAAGCATAGACCACGTACGAAGAGATTGTGTACAACGGAAAATAACCTGCAAAGGAGAAGAGTGTTTTTTTATTAAAAATCAGATCATTTCTACATAGCCAAAGCGACCAAAATAAGGCATACGCTCCCACCCTTATTAGCGTTTTGAATCTATAAGGAATACCATCCAGCCAGTGACCAAAAATATTGGCAACACCTATGGGCAGACAAAGATTAGAGACTATTTGGATGATTGACCATGTAGAACGTGCAAACTTTCACTGGAAAAAGAGGTGTCTGATTGTCTCGTCATGAGTACAAAAGCCACACTTCTTGCTTCCATGCCAGTTGCGACGAGCGAGGTTATCTTTGGTTAGCACCACTCCCTTCCGAAGGTACCACATGAAGATCTTAACTTTCAGTCACTCTTCGATCTCCAGATTTTCTTGTTATTATCCACTAGGACCTCTGAATGCGTGAGCGCACGATACATCGAGTCGACTGTGGAGGACCCAGATGCAGTGAGGTTCCAGCGGAACACATCTCGTCCTTGTGTCAGATTAATCGTATCCAATCGGGACAAAAGATGTTGCCATGACACAAGACGGGGGCCAATCAAATCCCGCCTAAAAGAAATATCTGGTGGAAAGGAACTGAGCACCTGCGCAAGAGTTTCATTCTTATCGTGAACAATGTGGTGCAAAGCTGGATATTGTTCCCGGAGACTGGCATTGCCCAGCCAGATGTCCTCCCAGAAACGAATCTCAAACCCGTCTTTAATCGCGAAAGATCCAAAGCGGAAAAGATGTTTCTTTGCCGCCATTAGACCTGCCCAAAAGTGTGAATCACCAGGTTTCCAATAGGCCTGAGACACAGCTTTTTGGCATAGATACTTGTTGCGCAGCAGGGTTTGCCAAACACCATCCTCGGTAAGAAGTCTGAACAACCATTTACTATGTAAGGCATCATTCTTGACTTGCAGGTCATGAATGCCAAGGCCACCTTGGTCTTTAGGCCTACAAACCACGCTCCATTTTGCCAGTCTGTATTTTTTCTTTTCATTGTCTCCTTGCCAAAAGAATCTGGATCTGAAATAATCCAGTCTTTGCAAGACCCCTCTTGGGAGTTGGAAAAAAGAAAGCATATAGAGAACCATGTTTGTGAGAACAGAGTTGATCAAGACCAGTCGTCCTCCAATAGAGAGAATCTTGCCTTTCCAACTGCTCAATTGTTTCTCTAAATGCTCCTCTACATACTTCACTCCGCATTAGTGAGACGACGGTAATAAATTGGAATTCCCAAATATTTAATTGGGAATTGGCCTTGTGCGCAACCAAACAGGTCAGCATAATCAGCCGCCGCCTCAATGGCTTCTCCAAAGCAGAACAATTCACTTTTATGGAAGTTGATTTTAAGGCCCGACATTTGCTCAAATGCCGAAAGCAAGAGTTTCAGGTTTCGAGCCTTGTCTAGGTCATGTTCCATAAAAATAATTTTATCATCGGCATATTGCAAAATGGATAGGCCACCATCCACTAGGTGTGGCACTACTCCTACAATCTGACCGTCCTACTTAGCGCGCTCAATCAGAACCACCAACATATCAGCAACAATGTTAAATAACATTGGGGATATGGAGTCGCCCTGGCGTAATCCTTTTTTCGTTCGGAAGTAATAGCCTACGTCATCATTTACTTTGACGACCACACTACCTCCAGTAACGAAATTTTGGATCCACTCACACCATTTATCGGAGAATCCTTTCATTCTTAGGGCCTGTTGAAGGAAGCACCATTTGACCTTATCATAGGCCTTTTCAAAATCAATCTTGAGAACTACTCCACTCATGTTTTTCCGGTGCATCTCATGAACGGTCTCATGTAGGATCACTACTCCATCGAGTATATTTCTTCCTTGCATGAAAGCAGTTTGAGATGGTCGGACGACATGGTCTGCAACCGTGTTGAGCCGATTAGTGGCCACTTTGGTGAAAATCTTGAAGCTGACATTAAGGAGACATATGGGTCGATATTGCTGAATCCTCTCAGCCTCCTTAATTTTCGGCAACAACACAATCTCACCAAAATTAAGCCTAAAAAGCTCAAGTCGGCCGGCATGAAGACAATTCAACAACTCCAAAAGGTCAGTCTTGATGACTTCGCAAAAAATCTGATAGAATTCTGCGGGGAAGCCATCAGGTCCTGGAGCTTTGTTATGTTCCATTTGGAACACCGCAGCTTTCACCTCCTCCTCATAGAATGGAGCCGTAAGGATATTGTTTTCTTCTGCCGAGACTTGTGGAATATCATCTGTTCGGGTCTCATCAAGGGTAAAATTCCCTTCATCTGGCGCCCTGAAAAGAGACTTGTAGTATTAAGCGGGCGCCCTCTAGGACGTCGTCGAAATAATGCTCTGGCGTGCGATGCTCCTTGCCTCTAGGCGAACCCTTGGTTGCGACATCGGTGGCCTTCATCTTTGCCCAGTACATCTTGACGTGGGCGAAGGCCATCCGGGCAACTTCTATGCACACCGACCGCTTAACGACGTCAATACGAGGCACTGCATCGACAAGCCGCTGCACCAAACCAAAATAGCTACCCGGAACGGGTTCGGCTGGCCATAGCCGAACCACGATGTCCTACATGGCAGCTCCAGACATCTTATGTAGCTCGGCCCACTGGGCCATCTGTTTGTTCAGTAGCACCAGACGCTTTGTCACGTTGAATTGTGACCAGAAAATCCTCTCCATAGCACGTCCTTCCTGTGCTTGGAAGAACTACGCCGCGTCGGAAACACTCTTCGGCAGATCCAAGAACGCGTCTGGAGAACTCCACATTTGGTTAAGCTGAGCATACTTTGGGTCGCTGAACTTAGTCTGTAAAAGAAAGGGCTTACCAGCCGCTATCTCCCCAGCCTGTCGGATCTCCTCTCGAGCCGCTCTATATTCGGATCACGCTTCTTTCGCCTCTAGTAAAGCTTTGTCGAGTTTCGCTGCCTTGGCTTTGTTATCCTGCTCGAGGGATTTGGATCTTCTAGTGGCATCCTTCAGCTCCCGATCCATGGTAGATATTCTCTTCTGGCATTGGCGATGAGCGACCTGTTCGGCCTTTAAATCTGCAGACGCCTTCTTGGCAGCTGCGTCGCTCACTCTGGCCTGCTCCTTGGCCCGGGCAAGTTCAGCCCGAATGGTCTCAACCACGGCAACACCATCTATAGTTATGCATGTCACAGTATATGATTTTCAGCCTTGTGCTCATACTAGTCTACATGCATAAACAAGCTGCCCCAACACATACCTTGTGCCTCGTCGAGCCACCTGTTAATGAGAGTGATGTCTACATCCGCTAACTCAAGTTTTTGCTTTACATCTGCAACTTCCGTAGCTTGGCCGTTCGCCATGGACGTAACAGCCTGTGTTCAAATTAATTAGGTTATTTCCTGAGCATATCTTTTTGATCCTCTGATCGCCTCCCTGTGGAAGGCGACCAGAGCATCAGGGGCTACTATCTATACACAGGCGCATTGTGCATGAAAAAATAGTTAAGCTATTACATTGCATACCTGAAAAAGCCTCTCAACAGGCTCATGAAAGCTTCATTCAATCCGCTTCTCGCGGACAGAACCCTTTCAACTACCGTACCCATTAAGGTACGATGTTCCTATGAGATGGACACACTATGTAATGTACCCATCAGAGTATCCGGCACCTCCGGATTCCTGGAGTCTGCTGCGGGAATATGTATTCCCTTCAAAGGGGTACGCCTGCTTGACCCTGGAGTCATCTTCGGCCGTAAGCCGGATAGTTCGGGGCCTTCATTACTGGCTCCCATAGGGGCTGCGCCCCCTGGACCCTTGATGATCGAAGTACCACCCTCGGGCGTTGTTTTCTTTGTCCCCCATGCCGCTTGATGGTCAGGGGAGATTCTCCGAGATGACACCTCGAAGTCGTCTGCCCTAAGAGGCGAGGAAGCATGAGAAGGCGTCTCGCTTTCCATCATCCCAGGAGTTAAGTCCCCTGAGGAGGATGACTGTAACGCCCACGATGCGGCTATATCTCCCACGTGTCGAGGCACGACTTAGAGGCATAACCGCATTGTGGTTTTGTCGCAAGAAGGGTCATCTTCACACAATCCCATGTAATGAATAAGAATGGGATAACGAGAGTTGGCTTACAGTCGCCACTTCACACAATACATAAATATAATTCATACACCATCCAAAATCCACACATAGACCGACTACGGTCAAATCCAAATGAAAATAAGATAACCCCAAATGCTAGATCCCCGATCGTCCCAACTGGGCTCCACTATTGATCATCAGGAAAAGAAACATAGTAACGACCATGTTCCTCATCGAACTCCCACTTGAGCTCGGTTGCGTCATCTACAATTGCATCGTCGGCACCTACAACTGTTTTGGTAGAATCTGTGAGTCATGAGGACTCAGCAATCTCACACCCGCGAGATCAAGACTATTTAAGCTTATAGGAAAGGATGGTGTAATGAGGTGGATCTGCAGCAGGCAATAAGCATATATGGTGGCTAACATACGCAAATGAGAGCGAGAAGAGAAGCAACGCAACGGTCGCGAAGCTAGAAATGATCAAGAAGTGATCCTGAAACTACTTACGTTCAAGCATAACTCAAACCGTGTTCACTTCCTGGACTCCGCCGAGAAGAGACCATCACGGCTACACACACGGTTGATGTATTTTAATTAAGTCAAGTGACAAGTTCTCTACAACCGGACATTAACAAATTCCCATCTGCCTCATAACCGTGGGCACGGCTTTCGAAAGATAATACCCTGCAGGGGTGTCCCAACTTAGCCCATTATAAGCTCTCACGGTCAACGAAGGATAAACCTTCTCCCAGAAAGACCCGATCAGTCTCGGAATCCCGGTTTACAAGACATTTCGACAATGGTAAAACAAGACCAGCAAAGCCGCCCGAATGTGCCGACAAATCCCGATAGGAGCTGCACATATCTCGTTCTCAGGGCACACCGGATGAGCAGTCCGTACAACTAAAACCAGGCCTCAAGTTTCCCCGAGGTGGCACTGCAAAGGGCTTTAGTTTGGACAAGCACTCAGAGGAACACTGGCCCGGGGGTTTAAATAAAGATGACCCTCGGGCTCGCGAAAACCCAAGGGAAAAAGGCTTAGGTGGCAAATGGTAAAACCAAGGTTGGGCCTTGCTGGAGGAGTTTTATTCAAGGCGAACTGTCAAGGGGGTGCCATAAATCACCCGACCGCGTAAGGAACGCAAACTCAAGGAACATAATACCGGTATGACGGAAACTAGGGCGGCAAGAGTGGAACAAAACACCAGGCATAAGGCTGAGCCTTCCACCCTTTACCAAATATATAGATGCATTAATTAAATAAGAGATATTGTGATATCCAAAATATCCATGTTCCAACATGGAACCAACTTCAACTTCACCTGCAACTAGCAACGCTATAAGAAGCGCTGAGCAAAAGCGGTAACTTGGCCAAACAACGGTTTGCTAGGAAAGGATGGTTAGAGGCTTGACATGGAAATATGGGAGGCATGATATAACAAGTGGTAGGTAGCGCAGCATGGCAATAGAACGAACAACTAGCAAAGCAAAGATAGAAGTGATTTCGAGGGTATGGTCATCTTGCCTGCAAGGTTCTCAGAGTTGTCGAAAGCTTGATCCTCGTAAGCGTACTCAACAGGTTCCTCATTCACGAACTCGTCTCCCGGCTCTACCCACAGCAAGAACACAAGCAATGGAACCACAATCAATCACGGGAAATGCACAAGCAACATGATTTAAAACATGAATGATATGCAAGATATGATATGCGATGCATATGCGTGCTCCGGAAGAAAAATGATGAACAAGGCAGTAACTTGGCAAACCAAGCATGCCACTGGAAATATGAGATGATTTCGGTTGAAATCGATATAAAGATCACCGGAAACGGATGCACGGTTTGCAAATGGCAAGCAAAACAAGAATGAAACGAATCTGCGATTAACAGCAAGATAGCACTTAAAATACACCAAGTAACTATGCTACAACACTCCGACATAGCAACAAAGCATATGGCAGTAATCTGCAGGAGATGCTTGACAAAAGATGAACACTGAGCTACGGCTAGATCACAATATAACTGAAATTACTGGACATGGCTGAAACAGCATCAGGTAGCAATGTTCAGAGCAAGCAATCAACATGCTACAGGAACTTAACATAGCAAAACAAGGCATGGCGTGAATCTACTAAATGCATAGAACAAAAGTCCCTTAATGAACATAAGCCCAAAAGGACCAGAAGATATGATGGCAACCATGTAAACATAGCAAGTTTCGTTAACAGGTTTCAGACTTAGCAGAAAACAGAGCATGGCAGAAACAGACATTATGAGGGCATCTTGGTGAGCTTGATTCACTCATCACAAAGCAATGCATGAAAAAAAAGCATACCTACAGCAAGATGGCATGTTTATGAAGATATCCATGGCAAGAGCAAATACATAGCATGAATGGATCAACTACAACAACCTTGGCAAAATTAAATAACACGTAAACAATCTGCCAGAAATATTTTATAGCAAAAGTAGAGCAAAATTAAGACATGCTATGGTACTCTATAATTGCAAACAAGGGCATGTATGGATAGAGCACAACTATATCTACAAAACACCCTTAATGAACATCACCAAAAGGAGCATGGATCTCTCTGTAGCCACATGGATACATAGGAACAAAATAACAGCAGTCACAGACTTAGCAAAATTACTAAGTCCCTGAAATCTGAAACACCACAAAGCCTAGTTTGCATGCTTGTGCTTGTAACCACATAGATCACAAAAATACATGGCATACACCTCTGTAAAGATGGCATGGCATACATCAAAACACCTGTAGAGCTCATGCCCATAAGATGCACACATCAAATGCAACAAAAATGACAAATCCTCAAGTTCTGATAAGTAACAGCAGTTAAATTACTAAGTCCCTGAAATCTGAAACACCACAAAGCCTAGTTTGCATGCTTGTTCTAGTAACCACATAGATCACAAAAATACATGGCATACACCTCTGTAAAGATGGCATGGCATACATCAAAACACCTGTAGAGCTCATGCCCATAAGATGCACACATCAAATGCAACAAAAATGACAAATCCTCAAGTTCTGATAAGTAACAGCAGTTAACAGCATATAGCACTCTTGCAATAGAGATTTGGGCATCAATATGGACTCAAATAAACATGGCATAATGGAAAAAAATGAAGAGCATCTAGAGACGAACATTTCGATATATTACACGCACAAAACTGAGCTATATGCAGAGAGTTATGATGCGATGAACATGAGCATATTATGCAAGAAATAAGGGACTTAGAGAATTTCGAGAGGGAGAAGAAAAGTCAACCGCTGCTGGGATCTGGATTGGGCCCGGTGGGAGTTCGAGGCTGCCGGAGCTCCTCGCCGGAGCTCGAGAGGAGGAGGGCGGTCGCCGGCCGGAGGAGAGCTCGGGGCCATCGGGGGAGGAGGCGGCCGGAGGAGGAGCTCGGGGGAGAGGCGCGGGGTGCGGCGCCGGCGGGCAGAGGCGGTCGGCGGCGGGCGGACGCCGGCGCGGCGAGGCAACGTGGCGGCGGGGTGCGCCGGCGCCGGCGGAGAGGACGGGCGGCGGCGCGCGGGAGGAGGAGGAGCGGGCGCGCGGGCGAGGAGACGGGCCGGCGGGGGCCAGGCGCGGGCTCGCCGGGCCGCGGGCGTACGGGCGGCGGGTGCGGCCATGTGGCGCGCTGTGAGTGGGCGAGGGCGGCGGCGGCTGAGGCGTCCGGCGGCGGTGGACACGTCCGGTGGCGGCGGGGCGATTTGATCTAGGGTTAGGGTGGTTTTTGCCCGAGATTTTGGAGGGGGGAGGTATTTTTATAGGTAGAGGGAGCTAGGAGACTCCAAATGGAGCACGGTTTTCGCCCACACGATCGTGATCGAACGATCTAGAGCATGGAAGTGACTTAGATGGGTTTTGGGCTGTTTGGAGTGGGGTTTTGCTGCAACACACAAAAGGACTTTGCGGTTACCCGATTAACCGTTGGAGTACCAAACGACCTCCAAATGGAACGAAACTTGACAGGTGGTCTACCGGTGGTATACCAAGGCCACTTGACAAACCTCGGTCCATTCCGAGAACGTTCAACACCCGCTCACGAAAAGAAACAAGAGGGACGCACCGGTGCGCGTGGGAGTGCCGGATTGCAAAACGGACAATGGGGAAAATGCTCGGATGCATGAGACGAACTCGTATGCATGAGACGAACTCGTATGCAAATGCAATGCACATGATGACATGATATGAGATGCATGACATGAACAAAATGCAAAAACGAAAACAAAACCCAACCACAGAGGGAAAATCATAACACATAGCCGAAAATGGCAAGAGTTGGAGTTACAAATATGGAAAGTTACATCCGGGGTGTTACAATGACTGTCGGGGTGGACTGTGGGCC